>NW_010160502.1:5670-38599 GCF_000695765.1 Mesitornis unicolor | reverse complement strand
CTGTGGCTCCAGCATGGCAAGACAGCTCCTGTGGCTTCACCAGTTTAGATGTGTAGCAAAACCTGAGCAGGAGACGTGCAACTGATTGATGTCTTGTTGTATTTGGCTTGGATTGCCACTCTAATTCAGAGTAACCTGGATGTTACTGTACTGGCTGGTAGGTCTAAAGGTGTGAACTGCAGCAAAAGATACTCAATCTGGAGAGGTAAAAAGCTATTTCAAACCTTCCTTTCTGTGATGGGCCATGAACACCTGCTCAGCCAGTGAACCCCTGCAGAGTGCACTGATGTCTCCAGGCTGTGCATCACATTTATGCAGCTGACAAGCAGATATTTGATCTCTAGATCCTTGTCTGTTCAAACTACTCAGGTACTCCAAGGTGAGATGCTGTAGTTTCAATTACTTTTCTTAAATTGCACATGTGCAAGGGAGGGACCAAATAAAACAGACAGAACCGCTGTTATTCAGAAGAGATCCTGAGAACCAGGAAGCTACAGAAAGACTAAAAGTGACAAGGACTCCCTGGAGGGTTTTGCAGGAGTTAGGGAGAAGGGGACTGACTATTTTTACCCCCAGCACACCTGAAACTGAGAACAACAGGCAACAAAGGAATAGCGTTTGTGTAATAAAAGATTATTTTATTCTTAATTCATTTGAGAAAGGAACTGGAGACCTATTTAAAGCACATTGGAGCATTATACAAATAATACCTCCTTGGAAAACAAAGGGAAGGTAAGGCATGTCTAACATGAGAGAGAAAATTGCTAGAGAAGCTCAGGTAATGCTGTAGCCTTTTGTTGACTTTTTTAATAGTGACTACAATTGTAGAACAGGTCTATGTGCTATGAATAGATGCTATGAATAAAATTCTGGTACCCTGTTAGTAAGTCTTTCTTACCAATAAATACACACCCCAGAAAACGTTCATCTGTGTGACAAGGAGTGCTTAATCCATGGACTTTGTACAGCTGATGGAATTACAATAGGGATTCATTACGGGTGCACTTGTATGTTCAACGCAGTGTTAGGTACCCTGACTGTCATTGGGCCCTTGACATTAGCAGTCTAACGGGGGTCAGCCAGAGGAAGGATGAAGCCAAAGCCCAACTGGAGAAAATATTCCTGCAGGAATCTATGGTCTGAACCCCACAGCTGGACAGCCAGCTATGTCACAAATTTCTCTCTGAGCTTGGAAAAGTGGATGTGGAGCAGAATCTCACAGGTTTTGATCATTGCAAAATGAAACCAGGGAAGCAGATCTTGTTTAACATCAGAAACAATACTTAGTGGTTTTTAGTGACACATTTACCTCTTATTTACATGTTAAAGCCACATAAGACTGGCTTCAGATGGCCTCAGCAACCTTTGATTCAGTTATGTTTCTGCCTAGTTACCGTGCTCAAAGACCTTCATTCTTGCAATTAACAAGTGGAGAGTTTCATGTTGCACTGCTCCCAACAAGAAGGGGAAGCACACTGATCTTTCTCAGTGTGAGTTGACTGTGAATTTATTTCATTCTGTTGGATTCAGCCTAAGTAAATATTTTAATGTTGTATCCGAGTTACTGCTTAATCTGAGCTGAAATCTGAGAAATCAGAGGTGTGAGATGAGGATTTAAAAAACGTTATTTTGGAGGAGTCTGACTGAAACTTACCACTGTCTTGGTTTAGTAGAGTCAGATCTGGAGAACAGCCCTTCTTATCTAAGCTTCACCAGGAGGCAAGACAGAGCAGCTGCTGAATGTTGCTTCTTGGAAAACCACAAAAGTATTTCAAATAGAATTTCTAATAGTTGATACCTTAAGGTAATGAAAAAACTTCTGAAGAGCTTTTTTTTTAATTTCCTTTTTATATTTTTTCTTTTCTTAAGGTCCTTCCTTTTCCATGATAGTTTGTTGAAAGTATACAGAGAAGTCCTCAGAATAAATCTGCATAGTTTACCTGACTTCAGTGGGTTCCTGACAATTCAAGAGAGTTGAATTTCCAGCTTTCTAATTTAGAGCATGAGTAGAGCCAGGTCTTGTCTAGCCCATTAGCCACTCTCCAGAACTGATCAGTGGTATGTTCCTAGGGAAAAATATGACTGCTACCAAAGCAGAGATAATATCTTCTAAAGGCTGATGGCAGTTTTACTTCAAACATATTTCTGACTCATAGCCATAAATTTGACTAGATGTTTAACTAACTAGTTTAACTAAACTAACCGTTTAACTAGATGTTCGAAAATGATTTCCCAATTGGTCTGAACCTGTTACCCAGTCAGTCCTATTTTGGGAAACAACAATATTCTCTATTAACTTCTTCATTTATGATTGCACAGACCTGTGTGGTACCAAGTTCAGTAATCTCTTTTCCAGGTTGCTCGTTTTCTTTTCTTGACAATATATTCAATATATTTGCTCATTCTTCTCCCTGGCTTAAGTTCTTTTTTTCCTGTTTCAAGATGAGAACAGATCTAAATAAATACTGCCCAGACACTCCTTACTTGCTTTGAAGACTGCAGTGATGTCTTTACTAGTGCTGTGTAAAAATGACCTACGTGAAATACAAAGAAATTTGTTGGAGACTTCCAACATTGAAGATTAAGTAAATATAATTTTACTCTCTATACTAAATCTGCTGACGAAGAAGCTAAGTTCTCATCAGCGGCTATTACAGTAACTGGCTTGCCTACTTTTCTCATGCTGGGGATAATTCTGCCTTGGAGATGTTACTTGATATCTTTTTTCCATGACAGATGTTAAAACTGATAGCTCCTTATATGACAAGAGTGAAAAATAGACCTAACATCATTTATATTTGACGGAAAATCTCTAACATCAAAAGCCAGTATAGACCCTAAGTCCTTTATCTTACCTCTCAGACAGTAGTTTGGCAGCCCTATATATGATAATGTAAGAATAACTGCTTATTACATTTCTGCTATAACATATAAGCATTGTGTAATTCAGCATTAATATCTGACAACCCAGCTGTCATGTTTCCAAAAATACTTGCTCTCTAACTACTATAGCTACTACTGCTTCTACTTCAAACCAGAGGAAGAGATGCTCCAGGGCATTTTGACAGGGTGTTATCTTTTGAAAAGACAGATGTTTGTGCTGGGACTGTCTGATGGGTTTAAGGTTTATGCACATGTTTCAATAAATAAGTGCCAAATTACTTGACAGGTCCTGAGTTAAAGTTCAGGCTAGGAGGTCTTCTAGAGAAATATGTCAGTGACATACAAAAATAAGACCAACATCTTCACAAAAAAAGTTTCAAATCAGCTTTTAAACACCATGGAAAGCCAAGAAGCTCTGGCTTTAAGGCTTATGGATGTGTAAGGACATTGAGAATGTTTGAAATAGATAGTGTTGCCATTTGCTGCTCCTCTCCATTTCATTTCCCAAGAGAATTATTCACAGGGAGAGCAAATCCTCACCTTATAAGGGATTTTATATTTGAAGTAGTATGATAGTCCTTATTGACCCAACTTTGATTTGTAAGCTGGTGATGAAATTAATTTGGCCTTTGGTATAACCACAATTAACTTCTCCAGAAGGGAGGTGATACAATGTCTTGCAGTAAAAAATGTCTCTTTCCAAGGAGAACATAAGGCCTTATGTGTTGTTTGAGGCTTCAATAGACTCATGTCACTCTGGAGTGGTTTGTCTGCTTCTGCCTGGTCTGCTGCACAGGGTGGAATTTCACCTTGGTGGATAAATTATGGAAATTCTTTTGCATCAGAATGACTGAGTATTATTTGATGTGGGAGTTTAATTCCTCATTCAGATTCCAGATAATGGACCAAACAAATAACTGGAGAAAGACACTGATTGAGCAGTGTTTAATATTCTTTGTTTAGAAAGTCTGGTTAACCTGTCATTGCTAAATGAATATGTGTTGTGACTGTGTGTACTTTAGACTTTGTCTTGTATTAATAAATTGAAGTAGGACAAATTACTTCAGCTTTAAAACTACTTACAAGGGAATACATGAAACACTCCACTCTCTTTTAATCTGGTAATTATTTATTGAATGAAAGGATGTGGAGGAAAAAAAGATAAAAGAAAAGCAAAATAGGGATCCCATTTTTTTAATATTCTGAAAGTCAATCTTTTGCCATTAAATTACCAGAATATCAGCCTGAGGACCCTAATTCTGGGAAACTTGCTCAGTAGGATCAATTTAAGTCACTCTGGCATTATAGATAATCAAACACAGGACAAATAATTCAGAAAATTAATATGAGATGAGAAGAGACAGTTGAATAAAAGTACAATACCATTCATATAACTAACTATATATATATGTATACATATATATAATAAAAAAAACTTATGAAACTTCAAATTTGCAAGCTGTTTTGTACAAAGATTTTACATCTGTATAATCTAGTTCTTGGGACAAAAAAAGACCATTTTAAATGGAACAGCTTTGCAAGTTAGAACCTAACAGTATTTCTTCTTATGCCAACTGGCCCATCCTGTTCTGTTAGCCTAATTTTAAGTTTGAACAATATAACGATAAATTTAATGAAAAAAGCTCAGTTTTTTGGTGCTGGAGGTCTGATACAGTCTGATCCTATCTGCTTTGTTAGCAGCTAGAGAGAATCATGGGTATTGACATCTGCTTACTGATTCCAGATACTAGAAGAAAATTTTGATGGAAAAATTTTTATTTTCTTTGCCAAAATAAGAATTTTCCTTATGAAAATTACATTTTCCCTTCCCCTTGTCTTCTATGAGCTACACTCCCCCTATTGTAGCTGCTGTACCAGCTGCAAAACCTGAAGCAAAGGCTCCATAGCTGCTGGCTTGGAGGCTCCTCCAAATGCCACCCTCTATGCACATGCCAAGGGCCACAAGCTTCTTACAAGCTGCTTTATTTGTTTCATAATTCTTTGTGGCCTATAATTGCAAGCAAGCAAGGCACCAGCAAGACAGTAGAGTAGCTATTAGCTGGTTTTACTTCCAACTTTTCCTCTGACCAGCTATTCAAAGTAGTATGAAAGCTTTCCTTGGTGAAAAACGCAGGTATTCCCTGGCACGAGGTAGTGGGGGAGGAAGTACGTGAGGAAAAAAGCAAAACATTTCAACATTAAAACACTTTGTCTTCTGTGTTTGCTAAAAAAACCCACTAACATTTAAAAATGCCCTGTATTTTTTTTCAGAGCTCATACTGGTTTAAAGGAAAACATGAAATAAAATATACTAGTTTAATTTGGATTAGGTAAGGGCCTTTGAAGCAATTCCTAGTAGTTGCACTTACTGCACATGGGCTTGCTTGCAAAATTCCCGCTGCACATCTGAAGCAGATTCCTTTTGTATGAGCGTGGTCTGGAGGATGCAGATGGAGATCACGCAATGCACTCCACTCACTAAGGGGTCTTTTGATCAAACCACAAGATCAAACCACAGCTAATGCAGAATAAGTCCCAAAGAATCATTGAATGTTTTGGGTAGGAAGGGACCTTAAAGCTCATCTAGTCCAACCTGGGCAGGGACACCTCTCACTAGATCTCTCTGCAAGTCCACCATCCTGGCACAGGACACTGCTCCCAGGAGCACCAGCCACCTTCTGACACCCACAGCTTTGTGGAAGGTCACTTTGTACAGATTCTTGCATCACTAGGAAAATATACTTTCTGCCTCTAGAACATAAAAGGAGACCCCCAGCCCCCAGCCAGGTGTGAGCTCAGGATGTTGCTGGAGGAGAAGACAAAGACACAGGACACAGACCTCAGCACCAACTGCTTTGCTCTGTAAATTCACTCCTACTGCAGCACAATCCCTGGCAATGGAGATGAGCCAGGTCTTGCCTGTGCTGACCCATGGGCAGGGATTACCTCCAGCTTTGTGTTTGCAGAGATTGAACACCTCAGTGGAAGCCCTGGATGCACAGCTGCTGTACAAACATGAACATTAAAGAGCAGATGTGTTTGTCTTTGAAATTAGAACAATAGCAACATTTTGAGATGACAAAAGCTTTTGAATTTCTTCAGGGCAATCTAGTAAAGTAGCTGTCTGTCAAAGGATTTGCTAATAGCTGGAGATATTTGAAAATGCATCCTCTTACTTCTGTTGAGAAAGAATTGGCCTGTAGCCCCTGCAGTATTGCAGAGATTTGAGATAATCTTGGAGAAGATATGTGCTTGCTTTGCACATATGTTCTAATTTTTTTATATGTTCAGAATAAACTGCTGCAGGTGACATACTCTCCAGCTCCATTCCTCCCTTTTTTTTATGAGGATTTGGCTTTCTTAGCGGGTATCTGATGGTACACTGAAGAAGGATGTGTATCCTAGGAACAAGTAGCAGGTGGCTTGTGCCAAGCAATTGCTATATGCAGGTTATGCATATGGAGGTTCATTATAAAAATGACAAGCTCAAAAAGAATCAAGCACACTGCACATGTGATTCAGATTCCTGCACTTGCTCTCCATTGCAATGCAGAGGATACCCAGATTTTCACTGCTTGTGCAGGAATTTCAGCTGAGCCAGGCGCTCTCAGAGGCAGTCTCCATAACACCTTTTCAGGGGGCTTGCTGTGCAGGCTGTGTGTGCGTGCCGCTTCCTGTCTCCTCCAGGGAGCATGACAGCTTCTTCAGGGAGGATGAGTGACAGTGGCCCAACAGTGATTCTTAATTATTTTCTAACTTTGACAATTAATAACTAATAAGTCCTATCTAATCAAATGGGATTCCAAGTCCATGGTCTAAACTCAATTCACTGTACTCTCACAAAAGTAATTTTTTCCTTTTCCTTTCCCTGAAGGCACTCTCTTCCTTGAATTCTGGGAGGTGAAGATTAAGTTGACAGATGGTATCAGCAGAAGAATGATTATGAGTTTTAAAAACCTTGATATCTTGTCTTAGTACACAATTTTTCAGGCAAATACTGACATGGATATTAGCATCCAATTAAGAAAGTATAAAATTACGCCATTCTGTTACAGTTTATGCTACAATCATTTAATGTTTCATTAAAAATACTGTGAAAGACTGCTCTGAAAGGGATAAAAATCAATGATATATACGTAACTTCTGCTGCTTTGCTGTTTTGGTACTATGTGGTAGAGAAAATGAGCTATACATCTCTTTAAATTATTCTGTCAAGCTGACTTTCAGATCCGATTTCTGGGTCCTATCCTTACCAAAAGGATCAATTTACATCATGACACACTACCTGGTGTTAAGGTAGTGTTAGTAAGGATGTTAAGTTTTAACTGGAATTTCTGTCTAAGTGTCTTCATAGAGTATTTTCATGTGATTAATGTTGAAAGGCTTGTGATGAACCTGGACTGATTTATTTCTATAGGTTAGGTTATGTCTAAATGAATACTACTTGTTAGCTGGACAAGGACTGTTAGTGATATGTGACAACCACCAAAAACAACTGATGATCTACCCTGAAATGTTTTAAGATGTCCTCTCTTCATTCCAGTGCATCACAGTACGAAAATAAGGAAATTAAGTCACTGAGAGAAGTCTGAGGAACATTGATAGGTAGCTAGAAAGAAGCTGATGAGGCATTTACCTGTTGTCATGGTGGTAGCTGTTGATGATATTTCTTGGTGACACACTTTCCTTCATTTTTGTGAGATGTTTGTGCTATCTGCAGACAGGGAAACAACTTTTAAGTTAAAGAATTAGGACTTAAAAACAAAGTCTATTTTTTTGGCAAAGAGACCTCAGTGACTTCATGCTACCATTCCTCTGCAAAACCAAGATTTTCCTATCTTTTGTAGTAGAGAGGCTTTTGTGAGAGGCAGTGGCTAAGGAAGAGGAGAGACTGTGAAATATCCAGGGAACTGCAGCCCAGGCAGGGAATCCATAGGCAAGAACAAAGGCATTAATCACACTAACATAGACATATAGATGACACTATTGCAACATTTCTAAATTATTTTTGTTGTCAACATTTTCAGAAAAAACAATATTAGAAAATATCAAGGTTTGGGTTTGCCTTGGGTTTGTTGTTTTGTTGTTTTTTCAGTTGGTTGCTTATTTCTCTCCCTGAGAAACCTCATTTTCTCAGCACTTCCATGGAAAATTACACTCTCTGGTATTAGAAGTAATTCTGTGACTTATTTTAGTATCACTACATTCACATCACTTTTTTAAAAAATAGGAAATAATTGGATGAAAATTTTCCAATCTCGCACTGTGAAGTCAAATATGAAAAAACATTTTTATTGTAATAATTTCAAAAGCTTTCCTTTGATTTGAGTATTTCAACCTGTAAACAGCATTACCTAGTTAGCTTAAAATTTAAATAAAGTTCATGTTTTGAATGTTTTTAAGAAGTTTTCTAATTAAATGTCTTGATAATTCTAAAATATTTTCCAAAGTGTTATTGAGTCAAGAAACTTCAAGACATTATTTTTTATAAATGTCAGGTTTTTAATATGCTAGATTTTGTTATTTTAACCAAGCAAGGTGTAATGCAAATGGTCTTGACCAACTATAGCTATGATTATTTTACCTCTTTCTCATAGACAGGCAAAAGGTATAAATCTCCTTCTCATTAGATCTATTGTCAGTGAACAAAACATAATAAGAAAAATCATTCAGATCTCATAAAATGCTGTTTTCATGGGACACTTTAAAAAATTTGGATATGTAGCCACATGATTTAGCAAATTAGTTAGGTGTTACATGATGGATACAGAGATTGTGGAGTCTCCTCTGGAGATATTCAAGGCCCACCTGATGCTATCCTGTGCAACCTGCTGTAGGTGAACCTGCTTTGGCAGGGGGCTTGGACTAGAAGATCTCCAGAGGTCCCTTCCAACCCCTACTATTCTATGCTAAGCCAGGGCAAGCTAGTACATGCTGTTAAACACAGGCAATAAAACTTAACCGTCTCATCACAGACTGCACTAACTCACATTAATCTCCATGTTTGTCAGCTTGAGAGAAAGCACTTCGATAAGTGGCAGGTGCTGATTCGCCAAACTGTAATTTGATCAGCTTCACAAGCTTGCAACTTCTAGGCGAAGAAATCTGTTTCCTCTCTGCAAGACAACCACAGGACTCTGAGACGACTCTATAAGAGTTATAAATCGAAGACTTTTATTTTATCAGAAGCTGCGCTTTTATAGTCCAAAATCCCTTAGTCACACTACATAAGCATTTCTATTGGTTACATATATGTGTCCATATTATCTAAGCTAATACATGATTGGTTACTATCTTACATGTCACCGCCCACATCCGGGTCAGGTTGGTTTACTTCCGCTTCCTGTTGGTTTACTTCCGGGTCGTTCTCTTGCTGCATCGTCGTACTTTCTCTTTCTTTAACCCTGTGTCATCTTAAGGTGGTCTTTCTAAATTACAGAATTCTTAAGGTGGTGATTCCAAGCCATAGAACTCTATATAATCATATCCATTTTAATTCATGAAGCCTCCAACACCTCTCCTTCTTGCTTTCTTTTCTTTTCTTTTCCTTTCAATGAAAAGTAGGTATTGACCCCTGACTCGCTGTCTCCTGCAGCTTCTGACTTACTGCAAAGTAACTTGAATATAGAAAGGATGACTAACTCATATGGATCAGTCTCTAAAAATGGTTGTGGGAGTTATGGGTGAAGAAGGAAAGAAACAGCATTGCCATCCAAACAATGTTGCACAGTGAACAGCATCGACTGGGTTTCAAGTATTGCTTGCAGGTTGTCTTCTTTATTCAAAGTTATCCAAACCTCCTTTCATCACCTTTCTAATCCTATTAGCAGTAATGGAAAAATGCCAAGCCATGTTCAACAAACCTTCATTAGCTCTCTCTAAATTCATATAGTCATTCAAGGTTAGAGTGCAACCTTAGTCAAAGAACAATGAACCTGGCTGTTAGTACACCAAAAAATTCAACCCTGTGTTAGAGAGACACTGCCAATTCTAGTTCTAAAGCAGAAGGACAGCAGAATATCAGAGTTCAGTTTTTTATGTAGTGATGTTGAAGCTTATTTGTTTTATTTTGTTTGCACATGGGTTGGTAACAAGATTGTATTTTGAATCCATGTTATGAAGTCGAGCTTTACAGTAACTCTTAATAGCCATTGCCTTTGTCTCTGATATAAAGAGCTACTTGTAAATGCTTTATGATTTGGCACACTGATATAATAACCAGTAGCCTGGCTGATTTTGCAAGCTCCTCTTGTAAACTTTTCAGAGACTGATGTTCATTTTTTATGGTTGATATAAAGGGTAGGAAAAAGTGAAATTTCATGCAATGGCTAGAAGCTAATGCTTGACAAATTCAAATTAAGAGGAGCGTATTAGAGATAAGTAGCCAGCAGGACAATTTACTTGGAGAAGTGATGGATACTTACATCCCTAAAGGGATTACTCATTTCATTCGAAGAGTAAATATTTTAAAACTTTATTTCCAAAAAGTCAAAATATTGTCATCTCAAAAAAGAATAAAAATTCAGAACAATTTTTTGTTAGGTGAAATATTTTAACATCTTTTTGCAACATCATTTCAGGCTCTTTATTAGGTCCCATGATGTCCTGTGCTTATATAATTCCAGGAAGAGCCATGTGGGAACACAGTGTGGACAATGTAAAACAAAGCAGCTGCCTACTCTGTAAAAAAGAAATAATCTGGGGATTCATGAATGCTTATGAATGTTTCCTGTGGTTTTTATTCTTCCAATACAAGTCAGCAGTCTTACAATATCATTTAGTCCTAAGTGACCTGTTCTTTTCTGAAGGGATTCAGCTATGCAGGATACAGACAGGGGCTATTCGTCTGTTTGGAGATAAGGATGTAAGTGAATACCCTGCTGGAACAGCCCAGTCCTGAGAGAAAGAGGTGAGCAATGAATGCAAACTTCTAGTGTCTGTGTATGGATGTGCCTGCCATTTATATCACACCTTATTGTGGTAAACAAAACTCAAGGGAGTATACATTAGAGAATAATCAGACTAATGATCTGCAGAGATTCTTATGTTAATGTTATATATTTATACTAAAAGTATGCTTTTAGCTAACTGCCTTTTCAGGTCTCTTCCTGGGCACCTAAATGAATAAAAAGGGCGTTTATTGCACTTTCACCATTTTAGGAACATATTTACACCTTAATGAAAGAGCTCTTGGGTGGGAGGAGGAAGGGGCACAAAAAACAGAGATGCAAGTGCATAAACCAACAGAAAAAAAACTTGTAGATTATGTAAGAAATGAAAACATAAACTGTTCACCATGCTATCGTCTTCATCTTATAAAAAAAAAACTCAGACAAATAGTAATTAGATATATGAAACAGCAGTCAAACTTCATCCCATGCTTGTACCATACAGCCTATGTAACTGTAAGTTATGAGGAAGAAATCTGCAGTAAAGTTTCTTGTACAACCAGGAACTGAGGGATTCAGTTCCATCTGTGAAATCACACCATTTTCTTTTGTGACAAAGGTTTATCCTTTGTGATACATTAAACTTACTGACAAGTTTATAGTATGGCCAAGTTCTGGTCTAGTATTCTTCTGGACAGTTCTCAGGAAGATGCAAAATCTAAAGTCTAATGGAGAAACACAGTAATATTTTTCCTTTCAGATGGCCCTTCTTAATTTGGCATTTGGTAATAGAAAAAAAACCAACAAACCAAAATATACAAAAATGAAAACTAAGGATGAAATATGAAGTAAAAATTTAAAGGAATGCAAAACACTGAAATATGCTAGCATTTGATCTAAGGAGCGTACAGAATTAGCATAGTGAGCATATGTTCATGTTCAAGATAACAGACATTTGTGATAACCCTCCCTAAACTTAGTTCCTCTCTGATTTACATATTTAAATATTCTTTTTCTGAATGACTTAAATCAAGGTCACCTTCATCATTTGCACAGCAATATACACACAGCTTTCATTTATATAAATGTTTAACTACAAATATGGCACCTCAATTTTTACACAGGAAATCTGTATCAAATTGCTCATTTTCTTATTCAGTAGTTTTTGTAATGTATAATTATATTTTATTTCCTGTATATATGTTGAAACTCTGTCTGCATAAATGATATTTGAATCTCATTCTTCCACATCTGAGTTCACTAACTGTTGGATCTCTTTTCTCTCTCCTCCATGATCTTCTCTTTTAAACTCCTCAGCAACGCCCATCCTGGACAGAACCAATCTAGCTGGTTTAAAGTTTTTATCAGAACTCATATATTTCAGTGAATAATTTGGGAACATTGGAATTCTTCTAGCACAAACCATTTCTGGTAAATATTTCTGACTAGCACAAATATTAGCCATGACTAAAGACTATTTGGTCTTGAAGTAATAGCATAGATCCCATAATTTCATTAAAAGCACTAGTAAATGCCTGCAAATGCCCAATTACAAAATTATCTTAAAACATTATGGAAGCTTCTTGAAAATGCAGATTTTAAAAAAAAAAAATTATGATACTCAGAGGAACCATGTTATTCACTAGAACCACATAGGAAATTTCACAGTTTTTACCTAAAAATTACAAATTTTAAAGTCATGCCTTCCTAAGCAGCTGATTGTGATTAGCTGTGATGAATAACCAAGGTTTAACTACATTTTCTTAATGTAACATATAAGCTGTGACCATTTCTGTCTGGTATTTGGCTAAAACACAAAGTTATGTTTCCAAGCTGGCTGTTGCTGTAGACACATTTCCACTCAGAAGTAGCGAGCCTTTCTGGCTCGCTCACATCTCCAGCTGCGCTATCAACTTGGAGGATAACACCAGACTAGAAGCAAGGCCTGACAGTGCTCTGTACATACCTTCTTATAACTGACAGGAAAAGTACCTTCTCCGTTTAGATTTTTTTTTCCTTTGCTAAAGTGACCTCTGATTAAGCTCTTAAAGTCAAATTCCACATCAAGATATCACATCTTACACATCTACTCTTATTATGATAGATCTCATGGCATTTGTATGAGGAAAAGCTGGACATCTAATGAGGTCCAGTTTGGAGCTATACTTGAGTTCCACATGTAATTACTCTCTGCAGGCCAGGGAAACTTGCCAAAGGCACCTGTAGCTTTTTGCAGCAGATAATGTACTTGCATTTTATATATGAATCTCTAAAGATACTTCAGGGCAATATTGGAGAAGAAAACTGCATTAGTTGCTGTGCCAGTGGATACACAGCTTCCATGGCTTCAAACAATGTTTTCTCATTACAGGGACGTTTTAAAAATCCTGCACCCATTATTACACTTTGGCTACACAATTAAAAGCAAACACAATACAATGCACAGTTTTAGAGTGTATATATTGCCTCTGCTATCATTGATGCTCTTGGTTAACTAAATCCCTAAGGTCATCTGTCAGTGTTATGAAGCACCCACAGTGAGTGCAGCCAACCATACAATTCGATGTGCTGAACACTGCCTATACCTGCCTTCCTAGGAATGCTTGGGGCAGTGGATGAGCTTACTATGACTATAGGGTTAGACAAGCATTTTAAGGCTTTTTTTTGCTGTTTTCTTACTCAGTTCTTTGCTCTAGCTGCTGGAGGCACTTCCATACAGCCTGGAGTGAACAGGGATTAATTTGATTCTTTCCCACTATGAATGTTAGAAAATATACCAAAGTATGTCCAAGTATTTTGATACTAATTACACTTTTTGTACAGGAAATAACTGGGTTTTCAGATGGATAAAGTAGTCCCCCAGTTCTTTCCCACTCATTACAGCTCTTGGTCTACTCTAGCACAGCTATTGCCATTGAAGTTCTTCACCTCACAGTAAAAACTGCAGCAAAAGGTGGCACCAGCAGGATAGGCTTAAAGTACTGTACTGACAATGGGTTAAAAGTTAACCGGTACAATCATGGTTCTATTACCGGGCTCTGATGCTCTGATATAAACTCCTTCTCCATGAAGGAGCATCTCCCTTATGAGGAGCGGCTGAGGGAGCTGGGTCTCTTTAGTTTGCAGAAGAGGAGACTGAGGGGAGACCTCATTCATGTTTATAAATATTTAAAGGGTGAGTGTCACGAGGATGGAGTCAGGCTCTTCTCGGTGACAAACAATGATAGAACAAGAGGTAATGGGCACAAGCTGGAACACAGGAGGTTCCACTTAAATTTGAGAAGAAACTTCTCAGTGAGGGTGACAGAGCACTGGACCAGGCTGCCCAGAGAGGTTGTGGAGTCTCCTTCTCTGGAGACATTCAAAACCCGCCTGGACGCCTTCCTGTGCAACCTCATCTAGGTGTTCCTGCTCCGGCAGGGGGATTGGACTAGATGATCTTTTGAGGTCCCTTCCAATCCCTAACGTTCTGTGATTCTGTGATTCTGTGAATATTTATCTTCCTAGTCCTTGAGAAAGGGACTAGCAAATATTTGGGTTAAAATTACATAGAAACAATGTTTGGCTTTTACTACTGAAACTGAAGAATGAATATATAAAAAAAAGAAGTAAATAATCTGTTTCAAATGTAATATTTAGTTGATTTCTACCAAATCAAGTGAATCATTTATCAATTCATTGTTTTAACACTAAAGAAAATACCTTGTTTTTATGAATATCACTCAGTGGATTTAAAAAACCCACTTGGCTGGCAGTGTGGATGAAGGCGAGACATTTTTTTTTATGTGCACATATGTTTATTAACATTTGTGAAAATGCTGCTACTTCAGATCTGTATGTACATGGAAAGTTAATTTTCTGATGATAAATATTCATTATTCACAGCAAGTAAAGCATCCTATCTGCATGGTTTCCCATTACAAAATCTTCCTTCACATTAGACTCAAGTAAAACCCTTCCAGTCCCCAGCAAGGAAAGAAAAGAAGTCTGAAGTATTAAAATACAGTCAGGCCTAGTTACCACTTTCAGTTTATGGCAAAGCTGTCATCATCCCACTGCAGGCCTTCACTAGGTCTGAAACCACGAAGCCAACCTGCAGCTGACTGTGTTCAGTATTTTATGAAAAGGATGGTAAGATATGGATCATCAGCCATGGCATGAATCTTTCTTTGCTATCTGGAAATGTGGTGAAGTGAAAGTAAGTGATCATAATTTAGGCTTTTAGAAAGACTGAAGTCAATTGTATGAGTTAGGTCCTATAAACAAATTTGGCATACACACAAAGGAAAATAAGTCTCAGGTTTAATCCCTAATGAATTGACCTTTGCTAAATCAATTATTAAAATGAGCTAATCCTTTGAAATGGTATTATTATGAAATTTAGCTTTCCATCAGTTTGGAAACCAAGCATTTTTTTATCAAATTGAGAAGTTTCTGCTTCCTGTAGCAGTAGGAATGGAGAAAGTCAGACAAACATACCTAGAAGTGTATGGATATGCCTTGAAAGCATTGGTCTAGCAGTGTTTCTTCAGTTCCTCCTAAAATCAATTTATTCACACTTAAAATTGGGAAAATAGAAATTCTATCTATAACTTAGTCTTGCTAAAAGCTCTTTTATGAAGCCTTACAGAGCTATAGCATTTAAGGCAGGAAATGTAGCTGTGGATGGATAATAATGATGGATAATGAATGAAAGGAGTCTAGAAGCAGTGGTAGAAAAGATCCCTAGTAAAACCCTACTGAAATGCATTCAGTGATTAAAAAAAAAAAACCACAACAAAGAAGTCCAATATAAAATGCATAACAATTATACTTGAGACAACAACTATACTTGAGTTACTTTGAGTAAGGTAACAACAAAATTTCACAACAAAAAAGAACTGCATTTTATTTGTTTCCTTATTCACTTATGTCCAAAAACCTATGGATGTTTCACTCATCTGCATCAAATTAAGTTTGGATGGGAGACTGGGTTTATTTACTTTCTTTTCTGCCAGGAAAGCTGACCTGGTTATTGAACTGTCTCTGTAGTAAAAACCTAAAATATAACTTCCTTGGTGCTGTTATTTTCCAAAAGCATTCACAAATTTCACAGTTCTACTTTCCTAGGTTATAAAGAATCTGCTTGCGTTCAAGCCTTAAATGGAAAAGTGAAGCTAAAGAAAAACCTATCACTCATTTGCTATGAAGACTAATTTAATCTATTTTTTAATCTGACAAATAAGCAAGTATTTACTGAACATCTAGTCATTACGTTGTCAAATAATTATATATTTGGCTTAACTGGTTTAGTTGCCTTCATTTATCTACAAGAGTACGTCACACTCTTCATTCTTTGTCTTCTAAATATCAGACCTTTTGATATTTGCCTGATGACACCCTATGTTCAATATATAGTTTTATAACAGAAGGATGAAATGGGTTTTGCAGATATAATATCTCCCAGGCTACCTTCTGATAAGTATAATACTTAAATGCAACAGTTGTTATAATGAAACTGATAATTACACCATACACAAAAGAAAACATGAAGACAGAGAAGTAGTACACTGCGCCACAGTTGTATATATCAGCTGTGATGAGAGTAGAAGGTTAAGTCTTGTATCACTAAATTCAACAGCAGATTTGCCACAGTAAGCTGATGAACACGCAGTACTCTCCTGACACACTAGTTCCTCTATAAACACTGACAGCTGGACTAACTTTAAAGTTGGCTTTTTTAAGCCTTAAATACATATTTATGAAAACAGTCACTGTTTCTTGTACTAGGTGGGAAATACTGTGAACGCTAGTCAGTTCATGAAATAGTGAAAGCTCTTGCAGTTGCCCCAGCAACAAAGGCTCTTTCCAGCAGGCATTTGATGCAGCTTTCACATTTCATTGTTGCTGTCTTTCCATGTTTTGAGGTTCCAGGAAAGTGATCAAAATATGTATATTTCCTTACTTAAAAACAAAAAACCCAATGAAACAACAACAACCAAAAAAAAGAAAAAAGAAAAAAGAAAAAAGAAAAAAAGAAAAAAAAGAAAAGGAAAAGGAAGGGAAAAGGGAAAATGGAAAAGGGAAAAGGGAAAAATGAAAAGGTAAAAGGGAAAAAGGAAAAGGGAAAAGGGAAAAAGGAAAAAGGAAAAAGAAAAAGACTCAATACATTGAATATTTTGCACTCACAGCCAATTATGATTCATGATATTCCTCACTTTGTTTTGTTCAGTATCTGGCTTCTGAAAAGTAGGTATGTTGCCGCTTCAGTAATATTTACAGCACATGGTAAAACTAATTTCTCTGTGATCAAAATCCTTCGTTTTTTGCTTGTTTGTTTTTTAAGCACGATATTGCTCTTCAGTTAGGCTGCATAATAAAAGTGTGTATAATAACAGCAACTTCTTGGTTATGTTCTTTATGCCACTGACATTTAGATAATCAATTTAAAAGAGCACAATGGTTTCACAGACTGTTTTAAATAATCGTAGATGGTCACAGCTAGCTAATATTTCTAGAACATTCTTTTTCCTAGAAGGACTTTGTAAGACTTAATTAGGGATTAACATTAAGTAGAAAATTTTATCAAATGGAATATGTACTTAAATGCCTTGAAAGTAAACTGCCATTCATTAAGAAGTGATTATTATTATTTTCCAGTAAGTCTCTTGATGAAGAAGAAATGAAAGCTGTGGAGTCTGGGTGTATGACCGTTGTAAGGTGGTTTATTGACACATATATGTACAAACTAAGGCCATGGGTGAGCAGATGGCTTATGGAGCATGTGCTCAGTCTACCCCAGGGTTTTAGATGACAAAAAGAAATTTTGCCCTGAGAATTGTTTTTGACCATGAAATCCGACCCAGAATGAACTCTTAGGATGTTCACTTGGAATTTTGCATGACAAAACTAGACTAAAAAATATTTTTCCAGTGTTGAGCATTTTGCTCATATGATCAGGAAAAATAACAGACTGTGTAAAAGTGATAATTTCTTGAAACACAGTATGAGTATTTTCATCATCTGTAAAAGGGGCAAGATCAATAGTTAATTACCTCATGAGGCAGTTGGGAAAACTGCCTAACATCTCCGTGTAAAGGGCTACTGATCAGTTAAAGAGAGATCAAATTCTGTTCCTATTTGAGATGTGTCAATGCCTCAATGTGAAGGAGTGACTTGTGCAACTGAGCATGCTAGACACCTCCTGTGGGCAATGAAAACAGTGGTTAAGAATTGACACTTCAGTGTGGCTGTGCACAACTTCACAAAGTGCGTGAAGCATGAGGCATGTGTGCGGTGTTAACCCAACTCTACTCTGCATTGCGGCATCACGGGTGCTGTGACGCAGCCTGTCTGGACTGCTGCTGCCAAACGTGCTGTGAGTTACTCACACTGCTGCTGTATCTTCGTTCTGCTGCCAGGACTTACCTTTAAATGACTATCTGGAATTATTCCAGATATATCACAGTGTAATGCGCATAAGAACTGAAAACAAAGCATTTATTGAACTACATGGTTTATATGCTACTTTGTGGCCACAAACTAAATGAATCAATACTTATCTGCTAAAAAATGTTTAGTATGTCTTTGATATATAGCAGAATAAGACAATATTTGAAAAAATGAATATTGGACTTCTAAAATATATTTATATTTATATTTATAGATATCATATTTATGTAAATTTTGTATTTCTTCTCTTCCTTCTTTGAAATTATGTTTTATATTTGCAGTTGAATCATCGTGCTAAATTCTCCTTGGCACACAAACTCCTATCTTTTTACAAGTCAGTTGGCTGCTTTATAGTGCATCACTGTATTTGGGAAACCACAGTTGGTGAGAACTGGCACATCAAGGAAAAACACAGAGAATATCAGATATTTTAAATTCTGAAGTGGGCAGTTGGGGGAAAGACAGTGGAGAACCTTTGTCAAACAAAAAGTGCATATGTCAAAATTACTGTGTGCCAAGAAACTCTGGATACCTCAAGAATGCTGCCTGCAGACAGTGTACTTTAAACTTTCCCTAATAAAGCAGTCTGAAATGCAGTCACATCTGAAGAAAGGTCTCACCTTGGCAAAGAGTGATCATACTTCTGCCCTCTGTTCAACTAAATTCACTGTGAAAGCTTCAGGGCACTTCCAAGGCCTGTGGCACACTTAAGGACACATTCCCTGTGCACTGATGGGCACTGATTCACAGTCTTAGTATGTTTCATTACAGATGGAAACTGTAGCACGCAACACCTGACAGGAGATACGGTGGAGTTACCAGTGCATCAAAAAACCTAAAACAAATGACAAAGCAAAAAATGAGTCAGTTTGGTCAGGAGCTTAAAAGCTGAAACAAAGAAGGTAGGCATTCATTCTGCATTGTAAGAAATCAGTATTCTCTGTTGTTATTTCCTCGTGACAATTATCTGTTGAGTCACACTTGGAACAGAGGTCTGAAAATACAAAAGGTGGAAATAAGAAAATACAGTGTTGGCTGTCAACACTTCTAGTCCTGTTCTCCTAATGGTTGGATTCTGTGGGAACATTTCTTGAGCAGAATGGACATGACCATATGATGTTGAAATAGTAATTTAGAATGACCACCTTAAGAATTGCGTGAGTTAGGATGATCACCTTAAGATGACATCAGGGATAAAGAATGAGGAAGTATGGCGGTGCGGCAAGAAAATGACCCGGAAGTAAACCAACCGGAAGCGGATGTGGGCGGTGGCACATGTGCAAGATAGTAACCAATCACATATTAGCTTAGACAATATGGACACATATGTAACCAATAGAAATGCTTATGTAGGATGACTAAGGGATTTTAGACTATAAAAGCGCACCTTCTGATAGAATTAAGGTCTTCATTTTATAACTCTCATAGAGTTGTCTAGAGTCCGTAATTTGTCTCTCCCGCCAGGATTCTATGCTCTCAAGGGTCTTTTCACACCTAAAGGATTCTATGATCTCATTTAAATTTAGTTATTTACAAAATATACCTGCCTGAACTAGTTTTTTTGGTTCCTTTTCTGGTCAGCAGAAATGTAGTTGATTCATTGATTGGGCTTTAAGGTACAATTCACCTGTCCTAATGCAGACATCTACTTTAAAATGATGTGAAGTATATTTTAAACAGGAATGGCTAGATTTTTTTGTTTGGTATAAAAAAAGAACATAGAGCATCTCAATCACTTGTGTGTGTCTATACCTTAAATAGTCACCTGAATTCTATCCTAAAAGATCAGTACATTTCAAGTACAGATTAGAATACTTTATGGACATCCACAGGTAGAAAAAAAATACTATTTTTTACATAACTTCATGCTTTAGGTCATAAGTCAGCCACCTTAGGGGCAATTAAAGGCCTCCAAATAAAAACATATCCTTAACTGCCTCTGACAGAGCTTGGAACAGCTTTTTACAGACACTAGGGTGAGGACACTGGACCAGCTGTTTAGTTACAGTCATGTTTTGTCCTGTTGACTGCACAGAGCATTTAAATACTCTTAAAAGCCATTCCTTCAGTGGAAAAGGCCCTGAAAATAAAAACGTTCATGTGGACCATTCATTTCTAGAACAGTTAATCATAATTGATCCTTACACAATGAATACTAAATAAGAGTTATTATTAATAATGAATAATAAGAATGAATTAAAATGGTGTGTTTATTAGGCTATCAATAATTAACAGGGGTTTACCATTTATTGTAAATACTGTTGTTGTTTCTGTTGCAGCTTTGGATGGAGCAATTTATATGGTAATTTTATATGAAACAGTGCCAATTACAGCATGGCTATTACAATAGAGTAGAAGCAAATGATGACTTTATCAGTTTTGTTAACTTTTTCATTTTATTCATTGTTAGCACAGCCTGAAATGTAAACATGATGTAGTGAAAGGAATAAAGAAGTTTTGTGCGAGTCTAATACTTTGGCTGGGAATCTGACTTCCCCCAGGCAATCACATGGCAGAAATAAATACAGTGGGGCAGAAATAAAGGCAGACAGGTCAGTATTAGGAGGGAGCAGAAAAAAGGTTGTCAGCATTTGTTATCTAAAAATGCCTGCTAAAAGTGCCACTGAAAGGATGGAGAGGCAGGGTAATGTAATCACAGAGAAATCCAGCAGTCATGAGTACAGAGGGACAGAGCCGGGCAGGATCCTCCTCACGGTTGATCATTGAGGTAATACCAGGGCTGGATGTAACAGGGGTGAAGCTGGAGCTGTGCATATGCATGGTCTCAAGCCTCCTCTTCCACGCGCGTATCTTTTAAGCTTGTTGATTCAGAGCTTGTGCTATCCACAGAAACACAAAATTACAGAAAAACTAACCAGAAGAGTGCATATGATGACTTTCGCAGCAGGAAAATTCAGCATGACTGCCTTCTATTAGAACACAGCTTCTATTAAAGTCCAAGTATAATTTTTTCTGGATAAATACTCTGCAATACATGATCACTAGTTCTTTGGGGAAAAAAAAGTTTTCTTTGTAACAGTAGGGATCTTACATTTCACCTGTAGCTATGAAAAAAGAAAATATTATTGAATGAACAAATACAAGAGTTATATTGACTTGCATTAAAAACACAATAAAAGCCCAAAATATTACTTAAAATAAAGGTCTATGAAATAATTAAACATTCCAAAGGTTGGGAAATTTGCTACATAGCAATTACATCAGTAATCTGTCTGAATATTAACACTAGAGACTGCAGCTAATTTCAAAGGAAAAGCATTTCCCATATGTCTTCCAAACAGAATAATTTGTGAATTAAATTGAAGATATAGGATAGAGATAAGTATAGAATACATATGATCTAGTTAAAAAAAAAAGTTTGGATTTTTAATGATTGTATTACTTCAAGAGAATTGCCACTAATATGTCCACAACATTTAACAAAGAGTCTTGATAATTCTAGCAAAAAAAGTCTTCCTTTTAAAACATTCTGAATAATTCTACAATCTTGTCAGAACCTGCAACTTTGATAATAACAATCAGGTTTTTCAGAACTGCCTTAGATGAACCTGCATGGCACACAGATGGCAAGTCATTTACATGAGAAAAATGAGAACTGGCCCATCTATGGATCCCTAGAGGGTACCATGACCCATTAGCAGAGGAAAGATGACCTTTACTGAATAATAATGGAGAACTGTTACTAAGATAATTACAAAACCAATTGACTGCCAGAAGGCCTAGACCTTGGATCCTCAATTTATACAGCAACTGCTTGTGATCTGCACAGAAAAAAAAAATGCACATAGGGTTCACAAACACCATAACCTCAACATCTGCCTGCCATCTAAAGATAATGATCTGGTATTAATTAATTTGAACAGTGCAGTCATTGCAGAGGTAGCCTGCATCACAAATCAGACACTTAACATAACCTGAAGTTATAGTGCTTTTGTCCAGGCTGTATTAACAAGCAGAATAGTATAAGGTAAATTAAACTGTTGCAGGTCACAACATGAAAATAAAATAACTTAATTTTCTTTAACAGGGAGCATGATTGAAACTCTGCACTGGATGTTGTACTGGTAAATATGATAAAAGCTCTTCTTCAAAGTGTTTTGCAAAGTGCCTCTATCACAATATTTTCTAATGCATACACCATCAACAGCTTTTTCAGATTCCTTCCTCTACCGGAACAAGGAGAGAGTTGTTATTGGCCTTTGAACGAGAACTTGATTTCATGTGTGTGGTTTTCTGTTGTTTATTTATTTTCCAAAGAGGAATTCCTGGGAACAAAACTATTAATGGTACCTGTTGTGAGATACCACTATCTTCTTATATCTTCTATACGTGAATGAAATCCTGGACAGCACTAAAAATCAATTATAAATTCCCCTGTTCTTTTCCCATGTCTTCTACAGGGATATGATGTATAAGAAATACAGCTGGCACGCCATATATGTTGCCAATTGGATTTCCAGAATTATCCTTCCTTACATGTGAAGGATATTTTGAAGACAATTTCACATGATCTAATGACTTAGTGCCAAGTTTCACACCTGGGAACTGATATTTAGGAATGCAGAACATCAGAAATACCCAGAACACTAAAAAAATTATATCTAACCTTCCTCCTTGAGAAGCAAACAGTTGAAATTAATGTGACAAAATGCTTTGAATAAAATGTTCTTTCACCTAAAACCTGCTTCTTGATTTTAACTCCACTACTAAGTCCCATAGTTGGGATTTTTGAGGACTCTCCACTAAAAGGAGTGTTACAGATAGTCATTCTTCAAGGAAGACAAATTAAATCACAGCATGAAATTTATATAAAATTCAATTCACATTTGAGACCTGTAGTAAAAAAGGAGCTGCCAACACAGACAGAATGCTTGTTCTGCATGACAGAAATGCTAATAGAGACAGTTTCTTACCCAAGAAGTACCTATATAATAGGATGTGGTGGAAATAGGAGATAATGCAGTCAATTTACAACAAGATGCACAAGCTAGGATGCAAATTCATTAAGAGTTTAAATAATTAACTGTACTCTGGAGTGGAATATCTACCCCCAGATTCAAATGTGTGAGTCAACTGAAGACACTGTGACTCTGGCACTGAACCTCAGCCATCCCACCACCTGGCAGGTCAAGTCCACAAAATGCATTGAGTTGGGTTTGCAGCTTTAGAACAGTCAGGATTGATAGGTTGATTTTTATTTTTTTTACAACTCTTGTCTTCCCAGGTGAAGTTTTCTGGGTGGAGTAAAAGCACTGCTTGCCTTTTTGTGGGAAATCCCTCCTCTTTCCCATTGTCCTGGCTGCAACAAAATCTAGATCAGAAGCAATGTGTGAAGGTATGGCTGATAGCAATATTGACCATGAAAAGATCTTTACAGACAGAAGCTGGAAAAAATGTCACCAATCTTCCCATGTTTAAGACTGGAGTAACCAAAGCATCATAATAGCTTAGACAGGAAAGTTTTATGCTGGTATACTTAATTTGTTTACAAAGACGATAGCTTAGAAGACAGAATAATTTTCTTAATAATCTTTAATAATTTATTCCAGTGAACAGTCTACAGCTGCAGTTATTTATATTTTTCTCCCTACGTGATATTAATAAAATCTGGCAAAAAAAATGAATTTATCTTCTAGAAGAAAGGACTTCAGTAGCAATCAGAAATGGGAAAAAGATAAATATCCAAACAGATAAAGCAAATCAAAACTGAAAGTGCCTGAAAGAGTGGAATCACTTGCACTCTGGTAGTAAGAGCTGAGGAAGATGAATACAGCAAGGCATACCAAGGAAGAGAAGAGATTAGGGCAGAGTAGGTGCACACGTTTTTGTATTCAATCACTGATGCAACAGTAGCTGGCACTCCTCTCAGAAAATAATCCTCTAAATTCCTTGATAGGGCATTTTGGACGTGGCCTTACCCCCACCCCACCAATTCTCCTGAACACTCTTACTGTCATACATATAACACAATATCTGTGCAATTTCTGACTTGCTCAGACAGAATATGGAAATTTTAAATCGAAATATGCACAGTGTCCTTAGAATCAAGGAAGAACCTTGCCGTAGGAATAGAGCTGTTGCAACTATCTGGTGCCACCTTCTACCCAGTGCTTTGTGGGGAATCCATCCATGGAGATTCACATTACAGACAGTCCACTCTTTGTGGATTACACATTTGTGCTGTAATGCATCCTAGGAAGGTTTTATTTTTAAAATTTTCTGGTGATCACCCTATTTCCATGAAGAATCCATGCGATATGGCATGTTTCCAGACAGCAATTCCTCAAGACAGTTAAGCTCAAGGATGGCACTTATGCCACTTTTCATTTTAGTAATTGTAGTAGAGACCAAAAAAAATTGGATGCTGTTCTGTCATACTTGACTGGGCTCCTGGTGCTAATCAGGAGTTGAAAATTGCACATTCAGATGGATTTAGAGACATACAGTATGTGACAATTCAGTAAGCAGTAAATAACATTGTTTTGAATTCTTAAAGGTTAGTGATGCAAGCTGCAGTGACTAAAATTTTTTAAGCCCTGAAAAGAAACCAATTAGGTATAGGAAACAAACACATTCCAGTAATGTAATCTATATTTCCATACATTTAAGGCCAGGAGAAGGGATTAGTTCATCTACACTGAGTTTTTGTTCACAGATACTTACATGCCATCCAATTACCTCTGATATTGAGCCCCCATAATTCATGTTCAGTTAAAAAATAACTTTCAGAAAGTAGATAGACTGTATCTGAAACCCTCCATATATGACATCTACCATTTCCTACTGCAATGTAGCCTGTCCTGAAGTTTAATTTCCATGTCTGTGAAACAGAGAGAAAAAAGCAACAGCATCGGCTTTATTTCTAATTTGAAATTGCCTTGCTTTACCTCCCAGCTACTGGTTCTTGCTACATGTTTCTTTGGTAGATTAAAGAATACTGTAAGGTACACAGAAAGGTGTTTATACAGGCTTAACTTTATTTTTTATAAGCTCAACAGAAATCTCCCACTTGAATGCATTTTCTCTGCTCTCCAATATTTTCTTGTACCTCTACTTTGTATGTAACACCCCCCCTCCTTTTTTTTTTTTCTGAAGCACAGATAGCAGGAACATTCCCAATATTTCACTACTCATCTGTAACACTTAGAGACTTTAAAATCACTATACTACTTCAAATTCTGTTTCTATCCAGAATCATAGTGGAATCTTTACTACAATGAAAACTGACCAAGTCTTGCCATTGAAAGCATGAGGGAAAAGAGATGAGGCATGAAATACAAGCAAGTATACTGAAGGAAGCAAAAATAATAGGTCAGATTTAGTGCCCAACAGCTAACCAGCAGAGTGAGCTGTATAAGCAAGCCACATATTACATTTTATTTCCATAGTACTGGAAAAAATAGCATTGACTTTGTACATAAAAAACATACACAGTTTTCCAACAAATCATATTTTGGAAAGATCTAGAAAGGGAGAAGGCAAAATACAAATAATTTTAACTTATTACAGTAATGATGGACCTTAGTTTTGCATTTGCTGTTATGGTGATGATAGTATCTTTCTAATATTCCCAAGTGTTGAATGAGATAAATAAATATACCATCCCCCAAGAGCCCAATATAGACTTTGAAGGTGACCACAGTATGGACAATCAATTAAACATTTACTAATAACAATTAAAAACAGAAACAGTTCAACAATTCTTCCTGCTAGCCACCATAAATGGTTAAATTGTAAAATTACTGGGAGAAAAGGTGGGGAATTCATAGAAGTGGAACAAATTCAGGTTATGAAATCACAGCTTAATTTTAATGGAATACAGCCAATGAAATAATCATATAAACACAAAAAACAATGCAGGTTACAAATCTTGTTAGCTATGAATAAGCTTACACATTTGTTAAGATGACCTTGGTTTGATGACATAAACTGGGGACCAGATGGATAACAGCCTGAGGGAATTATTTTTTTCTGCAGAAGTACCAATATTCAAGTTAATTTTCATGCTTACCGTCTCTTGTTCTCCTTCTTATGAATTTATACTAGAATAAGTTTTCCTTTATTTTTCATAATCACCTTCTGCCTTGAGCATCCTTGTTCTTGTTGGTTTGTTATATTGGTCTCTATCTGTGCAATGATCTGTGTTTCTGTGATTTCCATGGTTTTATTATTCTTACAAGAATCAGCTTTAGCTCTGCAACTTTCATGCTTCAATCCTGTTAGAAATCTTAAATATATCTATATAATTTTAATGGATTATCAGCCAGAGTCCACAATTTTAATTCTGAGGTTATAAAAAAAATAAAGTGGTAAATGACAATCAAATGTGTCACTTATATTTTTAAAAATATATTTAGTCTGTTTTTTATAAACTATAGCTACACAGTCAAAGACTTCAATGCCATTTTTTTATTCCTAGCACACTCAATAATATAATTGCTTAAGTGAAAGCAAACTGGGCCAAATCTAGTATCTCTCCAAATCTGACTCAGATTAAACAAAGAAACAAAGAGCCCCAACAGAATAAAAACATAAGAATTAGGGATCACTTCAGGCTGCATACAGAACACAAAGATTAAACAATATTACCTCACACTCTGCTGGTACAAGATGCTTCTTTTGGTGAAAATAATTTTATGCACATCCAAATACTCAGAGTCTACATGAGCACAGCCCAAGTATCTTTCATAAGCTAGTAACAACTGGGAGAAGCTGAAGGCAAGGAAATGAAAGTTTTAGCAATAGCATAGAAATGATATGAAATATACCCTTTCATTTAAGATAATAAAATCTTACTAAGAAAAAAACCATACTGAAAAAAGATCGCTGAAAAGGCAACAGAAGTTCTGGCAGTGTCAAGTAATGTGCAAATTTAATTTCTTAATTTGTTCAGGTGTACAGTAAAAGAAAGAATCATCACCATGCCAACCTGAGAGCTAGTGTCTCATTCTTCTCAGGGTGTTTTGAAAACGTGTTTCCATGAAGAAACTGTGACTCACTTTGTCATTAGGATTTTTATGCCTTTGCTATATAAAAATAGGGATTTTACTGATTGTTCATAGAACAGTTTGAGCTTTTTGAAATCAATCTTTTTTAATGAAATCCAATAACAGCTTTCCCCAGTGGGCATATTTAATTTTACCAACTCCCACATCAGTTGAAGGTTATTTCTATCCACATACAAAGCCTAACAAAGACAAATTTCTTATTTTGTGTTCTGATTTGTGCATTGAGACCATATCTCTCCTTTGACAAAAGAAGTGAAAACAGAAGTAGGGTATGTCACAAAGTCCCTTTTTTTTTTCTTTTTTTTTTCTTCATTAAATTGACCCCAAAACTGCCCAAGCACTATAACAGACTGTAGGGATTCAGTCAATAAAACCTGAACTAAATTTGTATGAAGTACTGAGAAAAAAGTATATACTTCAAAAACATCAATATAAAGCATCTGCAAGCACCTATGCATTTGTTGTTTGTTTGCACATCTGCAGAGGGTATTCCAGTGCTGAGATGAGCTTCTCCCTTGCTCAGGGAAGAGCTCTCCCACATGCATTCACATTTCTGGAGAATAAAATGCACATTCACATAGTGGTGGACCTATCAATGCTGAGTAACCTATGCACAACAGTTGGGGGGCCAAGGCTCTGAACTATAAATATGGAGAAACCACTGGCAATTAATGTTTTTCTTTGGGCAATAAATGAGACAAATATAACCTTGTATCATCGTATTTCCCAGGTACTGTAACAGCAAAAGGAATCACCTACTGCTGGTTCACAGCACAATGGGTTTACATCTCTTTCTGCTTTCCCCTGTCTTCTGCACCACTGAACAGCCTTGTGTTAAGGCTGATCATGGAGGAGCTTGCTTTTTCCCTGGTTGACCCCTCTTTTAAAAATGATGCTGCTAATCTTTGTTCAGTTTATGGCAAAAAGAGACATCTATAGGGTGCAATACCTCCAACAGCTATGATAAGCAATAATTAGATGTTTTAATTTGCATTTCAAATAGTATGTATCGGATTTGACTGTGGTATTGGTTACCAGTTGGTTTCTATAAGAATGCAGTTGGAAGGTAGTTAATATTGACTAACTTTTTTCAGTAACTTCTCATTTCACAGTTTCTGAGCATGAAATCAAGCCATTACACAAAAGATTTGATGATAAAACCCACTTAAAAGAGCCTTCTGTCTTATACAATCAACTGCTGAAATTAATTAAAATAAACCACCCAACTTTTGACAGAACAAGTTGGCGACCTCTCAAATTCTGGTTCCAGCATGCACAAGAAGAAGTAGATTTCAGAGACCTGCTCTGCTGCTTGGATGCAGCAGTCAGTCCCTAGCACCAACATGAGCTAGAAAGCGTCAGGCTTGATGCTTTTATGATGGGATTTAACATGAAAGGAAAGCTCTCAGGTACTTCTGGTTGCTATGAAACCATTGACATTTTCTGTTGGAAAGTAATTTGTCCTTAGTATAGTACTAAATTAGAAAGTAAGTAAATGGTATATCTGCAATATTGAGGACACTAATTGTTTTTGAATGGAAGGTAACACCGCTGCAGCAGACCACTTTATGCTAGTCATGACTGGAAAAGCTTAATGCTGCATCATCTCCTATTGCTCCTAACAGCAATACTGACTCTAAGATGGTCACTTTGAGGCAGAAGCTTCATGTGCATCAAAGCTGCCTATCTTGCATCTATGTCATTTTTCACCAAATGAGAAATTGGCCCAGAGCATTATAAGCACCAACATGTAAATTATGCAGTAGTGAGACTCAGACAATAATGAACTTCCAAGCACCCAGCTAAGTAACATCGCTAGGTTTCTCAGAAATACCTTGGGTCCACTACTGCTTGCTACTTCACCAGTAGGAAAGGAGCCCACAGGCAGGGAAATGAGGGCAGGAAGTTGAGCAGATCCTTCAATTCAGACAGCAGTGCTTCTGGGGCTGAGCTGAGGAAGCTTCATTCTAAGTTCACCCTAAAGCCAATACCATCAGCATAGAAAGAAAAAAAATCTTGAGAATCCAGTACGAGTATAATCACTCCCTTAACGAAAGCATTATTTTTTTGCGTATTCCTCTATACTAAGCTAAAAACTTCCATTACAACTAGCAGGTCAGGTCACAGGCCTGAGTGTAAGAATGATCCTTTTCCCAAATTAGTTATTGGCTGCTTGGGTCTCAGAGCAAAATCAAGTGATAAAAGTAATCAGGATAAACAATTAAATACTAAGATTTCCTATGAGCAACAGGGCAGCAA
Organism: Mesitornis unicolor; assembly: GCF_000695765.1. NCBI lineage: Eukaryota > Metazoa > Chordata > Aves > Mesitornithiformes > Mesitornithidae > Mesitornis > Mesitornis unicolor. The sequence goes on along the minus strand of NW_010160502.1, from coordinate 9,108 downwards.
GATGTGTTTAGACATTAAGAACTGCACAGTTGAAGAATATTATAGGGTCATATATATAACAGGACAGCGTGTTTTTGAAAGCTTTCTTATTTTTATATGAATAATAATAAAGTACATTCTTTTGTATTTCTTTCCTTTGTGCATTGAATTTGATGTGTATACTTCCACATGAATAATGCATTACAGCAAAATTGATGGCACAGTTCTTTTGTTAAAGCAGTTATGAAATGAGAAAACAAAATCTACAAGGAAAAGTTATGAAAAAAACAACATTTCTCTAACAATAAAAAGATGAAGTTGCCTGGCCGTTTACATTTGTCTCCTGTGTCATGAATATTAGATGAGATTCTTTTTATTAATCCATTAATAGTTCCGTAAGGCAGCTCATTTTTTATTAACTCTGTCAGGACTGCTGTAAATACAAAAAAGATTTATGAATTAATTTTCATACGTAAATGACAAAATCCTCTGATACATTTGAAATATATGCCTTGCAGTTAAAATAGATATATATGCATGCATGCATACATATTAATTTAACATTCAGATCAGCCTGCTCTTTTAGAGCATAGCTTAATGTCAACTGCCTATTTCTGTAGGAAAGTACAGTAAATGAAGATAATTGGCATTGAGGGCATACCACAAATGAAAGAAGTGGACGATCTGGGAAGCGGGCTGGACTAACGGTGTAGTAGGTTTTATTTCAAAAGCTTTTTTGTTTTCAAGTATCAAAGTGTTGCGTGTATGCCAGTGTGCTGTAAAAACACAGATATCTACAACTCATTACTAGTATTACTCGAATTGTCTTTATAGCTACATGTCCCAGTCATGAACCTATTAGGCTAAACATAGCACAAAAAGCATAATCTCTAAATAAGTCTGCATTTCAAGCATACGTTGATAATTCACCACAGCCTTGAATAGCTTCATAAAGCCAAAAGTACTGCTAAGCTCTACATTTTCTGGCAGCAGTAAATCACAGATCTGGTTCAACCCCTCCATTTCCTTTCCTTTGCCAGTGAGACAGGGACCGCAGTAGGCTTGCCAGGGCTGTCACTGCCATACAGCCAGCTCACGCTGAAAAGGCAGTGAGCTGCAATAAGTTTTCTTCATTTCCCTTGTACCACAGTGGTGACCCACATACCAGTGCATCCATGCTAACACTCCACAACTGCAGCACCTCTCCCTTGCTCCACATCTTTTAGGCAGTTTACAAAGGAAACTCAAAATAATTATTTTTATTTTACAGATGGCAAAACCAAGGTACAAAAATACGTAGTGACTTACTCCAGAAGGATAAACATCTATTCTTTTTAATGGACCGTAAACCTAACACAATAGAAGTTTGCATAGCCCCTTGAAATGAGCGTTTTTAGGTTCTACAAGTGAAAGACAGAATTAACCAGTTCATTGCTAGACAGAAAATGAGGCAAGTATGATACCCATGAGGTTTAGTTCCAGATTATTTTCTTTCAAACAATTTATCTGTATGGCACTTGGTTGTATGCTCTGTTTTTTTAACCAGCGATTAATTCATAAGAATCACCGATTAAAAAAATATGCAATATCCCGTGAGAAGAAATAAACCACATTGAACTTCATAATCTGCTATGTTTTTAATCCTCATCATCTGGGACCTAAATAACTTTGAAAGCACAGGAAGCAATTTAGCTTCACTTTCTGATCTGTGTGTTCACATTCTCTACACAAGGACACACTTCGTGCTGTGAAGTATTTTGTTCTGACAGTGCTTTGACTTAGTTTTAACATACCTACAACTTGATGCTTAGCGAAGAGGGGTCAGGTTGAAGACCAGCATGGTAATGGGATTTGTAACTCTTAACAGATTTTATTCCACAGTATAAAACTGATCTTCACAGTTTTCCTCCTTAGGAACCTGCAGTCGTGTATTAAAAGTCTAGTAATACCCAAGAGCAATGTAAACCAACTTGATCTGCATTAATTCTGACGTTGCACTTATTGACATAATAGGTATGTATTCCTTTAAGTAGCAGCATGACTCCCCTGTTATGTGCTACTGAAGATCAGAAGTATTCTTGTGCATGAAAACAATACATAGACTTAATGAAAAATTTTCTTCAATAAGCAAGCCAACGTAAAAACTAATAGTTGAGGTAAAATTTCTCTCATTCAAATACAGAGTTTAGTTATACTAATTAAATTCAAGTATACTTCTTTTCTATACAGACGCGATACTTTATATTAACTTAGCTGTACCCTGAAGCCAGACTAGAAATCCATCAATAAATGTATTTGTCATGTGTTTACAAAATACACACCCCAAGCTTATTTGGATTACACTAATGCCTTTTAAGGTTATACAGAAATGTGACATACGTAAGCAGAGACATATTGACAGTCCATGTCTGGGGGCATTAAAAATAAGTAAGGGAAAAGATAAGAGGAGGATTTTGTATGTCCAAGTTTATGCAGCATGTCAGGGAGCTGATCTGTCCTCCACTATCCTATATACTAAACTATACATTATCTTAGTACTAACAACACAAGCAAGTATAGCATTATGACTTCCCATTACAATCTCAGAGAGACTTTTCCAACTGTGATTTCACACTCTTAAGATCTGAAATATATTAGCTTCGTTTCTTTTAGTTGTAAAGTATGCTTTACTGACACTATAGATATCTTGTTTATGCAGCATGTCAGGGAGCTGATCTGTCCTCCTCTATCCTATATACTAAACTATACATTATCTTAGTACTAACAACACAAGCAAGTATAGCATTATGACTTCCCATTACAATCTCAGAGAGACTTTTCCAACTGTGATTTCACACTCTTAAGATCTGAAATATATTAGCTTAGTTTCTTTTACTTGTAAAGTATGCTTTACTGACACTATAGATCTCTTGTTTATGTATTTACCTCATTATTAATTTACTTATTTTTCATGTTAGTTTAGTAATTGTACTATAAAATTGTTCAACGCCATAGTACCAAATCCTTCCTCTCAAAAATCTACTCTTGCAGTTGATTTTGAAAACTGTGTAAGAAAATGTTAGTTCAGATCAAAACACTCCATACAACAAGAGACATAAACTAGGAGAGTATATGTTAGCTTAATTGCTAGGCCAAGATGGCAAGGCTTTCAGAATCATAACTTCTTATCAGACATTAATAAGGAAAAACCACCTATGCATACAACAAATACTAAAGTACACATTGATACAGCAGTGACTTTGTATTATGGGAAAAAAATGCTACAGGTTTATAAGGAAAAAATTATGAGTAAAAATAAGAAAGATGTAAACAATTAAAAATAATTTGAATAAATCTTAGTTACTTATTATCATAATATTGAAACATTCCTATTAGAATCTGACCAAGAAATCAACCACATACTTTGCTGATGTCAATGCAGCTATTTGGGCTATGGTCTAGTTTAGTCAACCTTAGAAT
>NW_010160502.1:4733-5639 GCF_000695765.1 Mesitornis unicolor | reverse complement strand
TCAGCAGGACCCTAACAGTGTATTTCACAGATTATTAAATTCAACATGTGCAATATCCTTAGGACATTATATTACCTGCAAGCAATGTCTAAAAGTTGGAAAGAAAAAAGTAAAGGCTCTAATAAGAGCTGAGCAGAGCGGGTACTCACTGCATCTCACTTAAGAAAGTAGTTTCATTCTGTGTTTCACTACAATGTTAAGAAACACACAAAAAAGCAATTGCTGCATTACAAAATGTATCTGTACTCAGTTCATAACGATATTTCTTTTGATGCTGAAGGAACTCTAAAAGGAGCACAGAGATAGAAGAGGCTGAGAGAGCTAGAACACTTCTATTAACCTATTAACTCACAACCCCTGAGGGCTTGTTCATCATGGTGCCTATCAAAATGTCAGTCTTTGCTATTACCTTTTCCTTCAGAAGATGCCTGTCTATCATTGTCATGCTCTTCTAGAAGGATTATCCATCATTTTGGATGAAGCCAAATAAGTCATTTTCATGGCTGTCTCTGTTAGTGAGTCAGGAAGAAAAAAAAAAGTGTTTTATTCAACAAAAGAAAAATGATGGAATTGCCCTCTTAATCATTTTTTTTTATTACTTAATCCAAAAAGTTGGGAGGAGGTTCTGCAGTTTATTATACCAGCAGTCACTGACACCATTATATTTCAGGGTGTAGCAATATATCCTGCTTTTCAGCAGCTTATAAAACTAGCTATAAACATTAACGCCTGGCAAGAGTTTGTCATACTGCACTCCTGGCTCTTGATTCAGAGCACTAGTTGACTCATACGGTTAGTACTGTGGTACCCCTTCCAGGTTTCCAGTTCACGCTTGAGGTAGGCTGAGATAACTAGAAATCATAACTGGTTATTGTGATGAGCTGCAGCCTTGCCCTCTCAGAGTTA
>NW_010160502.1:0-4702 GCF_000695765.1 Mesitornis unicolor | reverse complement strand
GCTGAACCAAGCGTGCACTAAGATATTGTAGATTTTGCTAGGGATTATACAAATGCCAGTTTTGCCTAAATGGCAAAGAGCCCCTTGCTATACATGATTATGTACATCATCATTATTCTGATATCAATTATGTCTTGTAAGTAGCAAGACTACATAGGACACACTCTACTTAGGAACAAAATTTGCAAAATTAAACACTTCAAGCAAAATAATCATATTGTTAACTCTCATCAGCTTTGATCATACAAGAAGTTGAAAAGAAAAATACTAGGTATATTTCTAGGAGTCTGGACACCATATAATTGTTTTTGACTGCTCACTGTCCTAACACACATTTCATTGTCCCTACAGCCACTGAAGTTACCAGAAGAATCTACATAATGAAATATGTAGATGTTTCAGAAAATGTATTAAAGCAAAAAGCCCAAATTGCATGTAAATGTTCTGTAAAGTCAGCCTCCAGCTCTTGAGAATTTACAAAGTTAAGTGGCTTGGGCAAAGCAAAAATTTGCTTTTGAATTTGTGTTTTTGGATTGCTCCAGGTTAAATAAATCCTCATCAGTTCATGTTGATTCTCTAATCACAAGAAACTGAGCTCCTACCACCAGTATTGCTTCACTGACAAGTACTGAATTTACATTTTCTCTTCCTCTCCTTTACCTTGGCTATTTTCTTAAAAGTATTAGCAACTTAATAACTTTGAGATTGCCTCTCCCATGTTAGATTTGGTAAAAACTGGCTGCACGATTGAATTTATTAGCCATAGGTAGGCATGCAGGTTAAAACAGATTAAAAATAGTCAAGGGTGAAAAGTGGGGTGATAACTTCAGTTTCTGTAAACACAGGGAAAAAAAAGATAAAATACAGCAAGAAAGCAAGCATGAAAAAAGTGTGACATGGAAAAGACAAACTCATCTTGAAGTCAGTCTTGAAAATGTCTTGCAGTAGCAACCTCTAGTACTGGGGCAAATGTCACCTTCTATCATGCTCAGAGAGAAACACTGATGAAGTAAGTGGGAATCATTCTTTTGACTTCACTAGGATTTGGATTAGGCTGTTGGGGAGAGAAAGAGACACTGGATAAGTCTACTAGATAGGTCTACATTTTATTTGTTGTAAACTCTCATCACACCCCCCAGCCAGCTGGGCACAAATCAGCTTCCGAGCAGAGCCACAGTTAGCATGGCACAGAGCCCAGGCTAAAAAGGCCTGCTGAAAAGCAGAGTATATTATCCTGAGCTCAGAACTGTACTGCTGCAGCCATAAGGCTCCTGGCCAACTTGGCACTTCAACCGAATAAACATCACATCTGCCTGGTGAAGTGCTCTAACATCTGCCTCAAATATCCCACATAAATACACCCGTTGCTGAGCAGTTATAATAATGGTGTATTCCTTACGATCTAAAATGCGACTGCGCTATGAAAGCCACTAAATATTTGTACAGAACAAGAACTCAAGAAATAATTACTTGGCTAATTCTTGATAGTCTGGAGATGATGTCTTATTAGTCTACAATGTCAATTGCTCAAGTACTACTAAAGAAGACACTTCAGAAACATTGACTGTCTTCTCACAATCACACTCCCAAGAGCTGTATTTGTCAGCAATGTCCGTAAGTGGTTTCAAGATAATTGTGCTAACCTAATAATACAATATGTCAAATTCCACAGAACCCTTGAAAATCAACTGGCTCTTAAAAAATGCAAAATTAGGATCTGTGGATTGATACTTGTACTTTTCAGCTTTGTGGGTTTCCTTCTCTGCCCAAAAATGTGTATATCCAATATGATAGAAGTTTATTCTATGGCATTATTAAAGAATCCATAACGATTCTTATTTTGAAGGTGCTGATTATGAAGGCTGTGATCCTAGAGTCCTGCGCCATTCACATTCCTCTCAGTGGATGGTAAGGAGGTTCCTTTTTCTACAGATATCCACTGGTACCTGAAGGGATCCATCCTATGCTTTTGAACCCAATTAACATCATAAATCTGCAATTTAGTACCAGGTATTTTCCAGAAGGAAGACCATTGATTTCTGTCTTGCTTCTAGAATATGCTTTTTCTTTTTATTGCTCTACCAACTGCAAATTTTTGCCTTAGCAATTGGATATTTGATCATCAATATGCTAATCCGGATTGGAATTTAGTTAATTTTTCTCTCCAGTGCATAATGGGGTCTTCCATTATGATTTCAGTTAAAGGATTCTGAGTTAATACACACATTGCAATGAATCTCTAAATATTCAAGAGTCTGTTGTAGAGTTTGTTTCCCACAATTCTCTCTTTGCTAATAATTATTTGTTGGTTTTTTTTTAAATAGATTGTGGGGACGTTTAGAATGCTTCCTTTGAATCTTCAAAAATTCCCTATGTTTTCCTTACTTTTACCCACATAGACCTCAGTAATATCTACATAGTAAAATGTTCATCAAATTCATTATCTAGTTCTGATGTTACAATTAAGGACAATAAGGCAACACACTACAGAAGTTAGGCTAAATACACCTGCATTCACTCAGCAGGGAAACCATGTACCTGACATGAGGGGGACAACTTCGGATTGGCAATCTCAGAAACAGGGTTCTACCATGAGGTACTAGGTTCTGGCCTGGTCTTAGGTAATATAATTTTAAAAAGCATAAGAGTAATAGATTGTGTTCACTGATAAGCCAAAAAAAAGGCAGAAACAGTTTGGACAAAGGCTAGGTAAAGTGATAATATACATACTCAACCTGGCCCACATACAGTCAGTTTTGATGTCTGTGTGCTGGATTTTCCCCACAAGTCTGGTTCCAGTCTCTGCATACTCAGGGACAGCTCAGACCTAGCCACAATTACCTTACATACATAATGTGCAACAAAATCCATTTTGCTCTTGACCTTTAGCCTCACATAAAGAGAGAGAAACATGAGCTCTTCTAGGAATAACATTTTCAAGTTTTCTTGACAGTGAAGTAGTAGGAATGTTTATACAATATATTGTTTATACAATATGTATTGGACTGCAACTGGGATAAATGTTAGGAAATTAATCCCAAACATTTTTATATGTGCTGTTCAGTCCTCTTTAAAAAGAGAAGGGGGAGGGCAGGAAAAGCTGCCTTGAGTCACGGCTGTATATTAGGCCACACATTTGGAGGACACTGCAGGGCTACAACTCTACAGCACCTTGAAAAAGTCAGCTGCTCATCAAAAAGGAATTCCCATCTGCAGCCATAAAGGAACTTAAAAGTGTTACACATGGATTTACCAGCCACATGTCCCACACATATGAAGATCACAGATGGTACAGTTAGAACCAAATATAGGTGTTCGGGTATTTTCTGCTACAGAATAAAACAAAACTCATATCAAAATAGACAAAAAAGGCCAACAAGGAAAGTATTAAATTCAGGCAAACTCAACAATAGTGATACAAATGGATGAGGACTCTGCTTTTTTGGATTAATTCAGTGGTTTTAATAACCCAGGAAAAAAGGTCACAATTCATGAACAGCTTCAAAAGACACTCTCTCTATAAAGAAAAATAGTGATTTTAAATACAGATCATAAAAACAAGGGACTATATTCATTCACTCATCTTTCAAAACCACTAGTAGGAGTGAGAGCAAAGATGTATATGGCCAGAATGGTCTAACTAATTTAAATAGTTAGAAAAAAATTAAGACTTACTTCCCCTAAGTAGAAGAGAAGTCTTTTCCTCTATGACACTCCTTATTCTAAGTGCAGATTCAGTCAAGTTCATGAACAACAGGTGGCTTAAATGGCAAACTTTTACTTTGTTAGTAACAAACTCAGTGCTTTACTGCCACAAATTCAATTACAATTAGACAGTGAACATCAGTGGAACATCACTTTCCTTCTTTGTTTTTCTAAACTCACCTAATAAACAGAGCATTTAACAAATATGCCTGAGTTTGCCCCTTAGGCCTGATCAAAAAATAAGGAGATGTGATCCCTCCTCTCACCACCATCTCACCCCATCCCTCAAAGGGGCTAGAGTAAAAAAACAGAAATCAGAGGAAACACTGCTCTGAGCCATAAGCCTCATTCTCTCATACTCTGCCTGAGGTGGCACAGGGACAAGTACATGTTGCTTTTGCAGGTCTAACAAAACATAACAGCATCTGAGTAAACTGGTGTCCTCATGGATAGGTCTGTGAGAGAGAGAATGTTTTCTCCTGTCTTTAATTTATCAGTCTGAGAAGCAGCATTTGGCCCTGCCTGACCTCAACTTAAGCTTAAGCCCCGCTGCAGTTCCATCTCAAAAGAGAGAGCCAGGGACTCTTTAGAACCATGAGAAGAGACCTGCAGCAGAAAGGTGAAGGAGAAGGGGAAGGAGGAGGAAGCAGAGCACAGGTTTTCCTTTTTTTGCAACCCATGATGAGAGTCAGGTCAACTGGCCTGCAGCCCATAGAGTTCACCAGTGGGGCAGGACCACATGAGCAGGTGGCTGCCCCTGAAGAAGCCGTGACTCCAGGCAGTGTGTGCTGGAGCAGTTCGTGTGTGAGGGAACTGTGACTGTGAGCAGACCCAGATTGGAGCTTTGTGGACTTGGGCTGGCGCAGTTTTGTGCATGAGGGAAACTGCAGCTGTGGGCAGACCCATATTGGACTTTAGTAGACTTTTTCTCCTGTGGGAAGGGCACCACACAGAAGTAGAGAGGCTGGATCACAGAATCACAGAATCACTCGGTTGG
>NW_010160501.1:0-5885 GCF_000695765.1 Mesitornis unicolor | reverse complement strand
ACTCCTAACATTCTGTGATTCTGTGATGTCCGGCTTCATTATGAGAGACCAAGAAACAAGGACTAAATGTGAGCTCATGCACACTGAATGTCTGTATCCTTTAAAATAATTTACTGTGTAAGTTTTGTATTCTGACAGTTTTTCCTGAACAGAGTAGCATACTACAAGCTCTCATAATTCGAGTAAGAACCTCCTGATGATTGGTACTTTCCTTAAAGCTCTTGATCTTGGACTCAAGCTAGTGTGTGATAATCACTACTTTCATCCATAAAAAAACCTCACATAATTGCCAAGATAGTCTTTCCAATGTGACCTGCTGCGTGCAAATGGGTCAGAAACAAAAGACAAGAAAAAGACACAGATTTTCTAACCTTATGAATTAAGGTGTATGCAGCTGTAACTGAATGAGGCTTGTTTCAGTTGCTGCTGTAATAGGTCTCTTAATCCTGAAGAGCTCTTCCTTTTGACAGATGTCTACAAACAGATTTGTGCAGCCAAAGAGAGAGATTGCTTTCTCTCATGGAGCATTTAACTTTCTCTTTTCATTTGGTTCCTGAATGTAGAATTGCATTTTACTTCACTCACTTGGAAATCCTGCTTTTTAAAATGAAGACTTATTCAAAATAAGATAAAAGGTGCTGTGAGATATAGAAGTGTTTTTAACTGCAACCAATTTAACTGAATAACTGGAGAAGAGATGTGTGCTGTGAGATATAGAAGTGTTTTTAACTGAATAACTAGAGAAGAGATATGGTACAAAGTTAATAAGGGCAAATGTCCAGACTTTGAAATAAGGGGACCACAAAGTGACAAGAAAGCTCTCAGGAGCCTGAGACTTTAATTTTTATGTACAGGTTGCAGTCTACCCAATGCATTCCCATTACGGGCAGGGTAAAAGCAACAGCTCTTGAATGAGGCCTTAGTTTCCAGGATTATTAACACAGAGGTCTTCGTCTTTATTGCAAAGGTAGGCTGGGAAAAACATCTGGGAAGCTGTGATTTGATTCTGAGTATTACTGTCTTCAAGATTTGGGAAATTTATGTCAGGACTTAGTTTAAGTGATAACTGAACACTTACCAGGCAACTTTAAGCTGACATGGTAAGAAGAGATCCCCTCACATGCTTGAAGCCTTAGTGGAGAAGAATACAGCAAACTTGCCCACACACATATTTTCCACTCTAAAAGCTCCAGGGACGTAAGTAATCTCTCAGCCACCCTTAATGTTTCCCTGAAAGAGAGAGACATTTAGGAAGGAGCGAGGTTTGTAACAATGAAATGTCAGTGGTGACGTTAAAAGGGAAACAAATGCTCCAAATCGATGCTCTGAGAAGAGAGCTGCAATAGATCTAAGTACCTTGGCTCTGTGTCTGCACAGGGATTTTCCCCCTCTCTCCACATCTCCTTTGTTGTTCATCATATTTCATTCCAGATGAATGCCTGCAGAGACAGCCCGCTAAAAGTCAAGAGACATAAAGACCTCACAGGCTTTCTTATGCCGCATGTAATTGCCATAGTCACTGTCAGTCGCTGGTTTTATGGCCACTCTGAGGTTCTTACATGAGTATCAAGGGTGGCAATTATCACCCTTCTGACCCTCAGATACCAGCAGGCCGATGGATAAACCAAAACAGGAAAATTACTCATCTCAACAAGTATCTTATCATATGATGCTATTATTACTGCCATAGAGGGAAAGGAGACATGGAGGAGCTCTAGAAAGCAGCTTTAAAACTGGAGCAAAATCTCTTGCAACTGAAGGTATCACATGGGCAGAAAACCCCTGGTATTGTCCTGGTTCCTCGGTCCTCTTTCTCCTGCCCTATCTGCAAGCCCAGAACTCAGCCTTCAGCAACCACGAAAGCAGCCTGCTTAGGACCTCGCAAATCCTAATCCATGAATGGGTAGCTCAGTAAATTAGCTCCGTCATAGAGCTAGGCAAACAGCAATAGTTTAATGACGTGACAGTTCACAAGGTCTCCTACATTTTGTGGACAGGGTTTGATTCTGCAGCACTGAGAACACCCAAAGTTTTCAGTCACCTGCTGTGTTAAACTTAAAAACCCAAGCATGAAAGTGCCTGCCAAAACAAGGACTGAATTTGGGGTTTCCTGCACGTCTGCTGTATCAGTGTGTTATCACACCCTTCTCAGCACAAATCCAAAGCAAAGTCTCATACTCGCTACCATGATGAAAATTAACTGTATCGCAGCTAAAACTAAAATGAAGTGTCTATCAAGCACGGCAGTTCTGTCAGAAATGCAGGTCTCCCTGGTAGAAAATTGACTCTATAATTCTACCCCAGCAAAACCAGGACAATTACACACATTGTCCTGGGCTCAGCTGCTCTGCAGTGAGAGTTATCCCTGCTTGACTGATCCTGGCCCCCCTGTCTTCTTCCTCAGCCACCACCTGCCTGACGCTGGAGCAGAGCCAGCAGAGAACAATTCCTCCAATAAAGCCCTGTTTTATGGGTGTGCTGCTTTGCCTCTGCCTGTCCCTCTTTGCACACTTTGTTAAAACTGGCCCATTAAAAGTAAAATAAAAGAGATGACTTCCAAATTAGATAATAAAGCTGGAGCCGATCGTGCTGTTAGCAGCTATGAATTTTTTATGTCTCTGCCGTTGACATGTTTGAGCAAGATGGGGAGGGGAGGGAAACAGGAGCACTTTGCTGGGGGTCTGAGCTCTTCATTGGATATAATGCAAGAGTAGTATAAGAAAACAGATATTCAGAGTGAGTGCAGATCTGTGCTCTAACCATCAAAAAAGAAAAAAGGGAACAAGGAACAGTCACATACCTTTCAGTATACATATATCTTTTAGTATACAGGCTGCTGATTGCAGGTAGGACCTGGGGCAGTCAGAGAGCAGTCATCAGTAGTTTCCACCTTGCATTACAAATTAGATGTTATATATAAGAGGACCATCAATTTTTTCTTGCTTCTTTCTTTACTCTTGTTCAGGTGATAAACGAGAATAATGCCAGGATAAACACTCTCTTGGGTTAAATGAATGCAAAACAACTTCTTTTGTTGACACAAACCTTCAGCTTGGGTTGAGTGAAACGGTTACACAACCTGTATCTAAAGCTTTTTGCTTTTTAATGGTTTGTTGTCATCTGGGGCTAAATTTCTAAATTAAATATTTCCTATGAGGAAAGACAAAATATCTTGTCACTGTTGAAATCTTCCTTTTCAGCTGAGGAATTCAGCTGTTGAGTGGACACAAATTGTTTCAGTTCAACAGTTCTGAAGAGCACTCAAGCACACACTTTTGCAGTGCCAGTTTGCCACCTTTTCTTGGGCTCATGCTGTTCCTACTCTACTGGTACCTGTGAAGCTGCTCATGGTACAGTTTCTCTGTTCAAAGAATTATAGCCTATAATCTACAATAACACTAGATAGGAGGTAAAATGTAGTAGTTCCTATACACACAATTTTACTTCGGAATAAACTAGCTCTTTGCCCATCTGTGTTATATGACCACCTTCCCAGCCCAAGTTCATCTCAACACATAGGAATATTCTAATCTGCTAAAAAGCACTCTTAGACAATAGACCAGGAATGACCATGCAATTTGTTCAAGCAGATGTGCATTGCCTTGGCTGGGTCTGAGCCAGCTGTGAACTGGAAGTAATGTGGCTATAGTTTGCATGCTGCTAAGTCTAAGAAGTCCCATAGGGAAGCTGTCCACTCAATCTTTATTGCAGACCACAGTACTTAATGAAAATCAGAGAGGAGAAATGGGCTTGCTCTCTTTTGCTCCTGTTATATTGGCCACAAGTTTTGGCCTTGTTTTTCACTGAATCTGCTGTGAAATAAGTTGCATCATCCTATAATAACTTTCACACCTCTGCCACAGTAAGGTACTTTCTGCTGTTTTCATGGGTGCTGTCTCAGGCATGAGTCACAGACGCTGTTCAGCTGCAGCACTCAGCACTGCAAGCCAGGAGAAAATACAACATCCACATGCAAACAGAAATGTGGCACTAGATACAGGTAACATTGTTTCTCTTCTACTTCATTAATTGCCTAATCAAGAGGTGATCTTCATAACATTTTAGGTCTGCCAAAGTGAAATTGGAAATGTCTCATACTGCACTTCTAGACAGACCTTCAGAGTTGTTGGCCTTCTCTTCCATTTGCAAAGCAAACGAACCAGGGGCTACTTTACAGTGCTCAGATAGTATAGAAATGAATACTCAACATGCACCAAAATGCATGCAGATGTAGGAGAAAATGCAGACTTACCTAGGATTACATCTAGCCCTCAGGATTTGTGAATTATTTTGCTTCATCTTCGACAAGGGAGACTTTTTCAAGATGAGCAGGTTTAAAAAGCAGAACAAGTCTGCAGAGGTTGAGAAGACCTAAACTATTCTGATCTTTCATTAATTCATTGCATAAATTCTCTGTTATTCATTACCGCATAGACTTGAGGTAACTGTTAATTGAAGTACCTCTTCATTCTGGGAGGACCGCATACTCTTATCTACCGTAAGCAGGAGTCTGAGGTGACTTAGATCATTAAGCAGAGATGGATTTTATATATAAAAAAGCCATATCTCACACCATTAGCATTTAAGTCACCCTTCTGCATTTTATTTCCCCAAATAAAATGATTTAGATACCTGCAACAATAAGGACTGGCTGCATTGAAGCCTCACCAGGGATTAAAGGGAATAAAACATGAGGGAAGGATCAGAAAGTTTAGGAAGGATGGGAAGAGGAAAATAAATACACCTTTAGAAACCAGTTATGCAGCATTCTGAATTCACTATGTGCATTGAAGCCTCACCAGGGATTAAAGGGAATAAAACATGAGGGAAGGATCAGAAAGTTTAGGAAGGATAGGAAGAGGAAAATAAATACACCTGCTTTAGAAACCAGTTATGCAGCATCCTGATTTCACTATGCCACCAATATTGCTGGTTCTTAGCAAAATTGAAGCTCCACCAGATTGGAGGTAGCAGATACTCAGAGACAGATGGGGATACACAAGGCCTGTCAAGTACAGGCATTGCCCGTGCATGCTCAGTAAGACTCTAGTAACTCTTTGTAGAAGAATCATACTATTATTGAGGTCAGAAGGGACTTCATAGCTGTCTGGTTTAACCCCATACTCAAAGTAGGGATAACCTTGAAGCTAGATCCAAATTCAGAATTAGAGCAGGGACCTGTCCAGTCCAGTTTTGAATATCTCCAAAGATGTAAAAATCTCACTTTTTTTCTGCTGTTTCATTTTTTATTTGGGTGAACAAACTTAGATTTCATGAACAGTGCTACCCTGAGAATGTAATTTATTTGGGAAGTACATGGCCACTGTAGTGAAGGACTACTGTGATACTGTGAATAGTTTGTGGCTGAAAGAAGCCTGAGGACTTGGAATGATACAACTCTGTAGTCTTCTGTCCTAATGCAGTTTTTATCTCCCAATTAATATAATTTCATTCATCCCTCTGCTTGTTCAGCACTAACAGATCAAAATGTTGCTGGATGACCTATATCATAGAGGAATTTGGATTTTAAGTGCCCAACTTGGCCATTTTTAATCTTCTTCAAATTAACAGATCCTAGTGTACTGCATGTCTTCAAGTTCAATCATAGAAGCTGTCTGTGCTTTGCATGGCAACAATGGCCTTGAGATTGGATTTGAGATCAAATTTACATCCTCTAGGTCAGTTGTAGTGTTCACAGGGCTGTTTTCATAGCAATTTAGTCAAGATTATCCAAAGGGGAGTTGGATAGGGGTAATCTCTGCTTCTGGACTAGCAGCTGAAGGCTGGAGGGATGTCCTGAGGTCTAGAAGTCTCTGATCAGGCAATTAAATTGCTCTCCAAACAGAAAATCTTCAAATACTGTCGTGGTTTAGGCCCAGTGCATA
>NW_010160500.1:0-983 GCF_000695765.1 Mesitornis unicolor | reverse complement strand
GGGTACAGGGGGGTCATGGTGGTCATTAGGGACAGGAGTGAACGGGAGGGGGCATTGGGGACATTGGGGTCATGGGGGTCAATGGGGTCACTGGGGACCTGGGCATCATTAGGGACACGAGTGAACGGGAGGGGCCAATGGGGTCAATGGGGACTTGGGGACATTGGGGTCAATGGGGTCATGGTCATCGTTAGGGACAGGAGTGAACGGGAGGGGTCATGGGGGTCAATGGGGACTTGAGGTCATTGGGGTCACTGATGTCGTTAGGGACAAGAGTGAACGGGAGGGGACATTGGGGACATTGGGACATTGGGGTCATGGGGGTCAATGGGGTCAAGGGAGATGGGGCGATGGGGAGGATGGGGGCGATGGAGGTGATGAGGATGATGGGGATGAATGGGATTATAGGGATAAATGGGAGGATGGGGATGAAGGAGAGGATGGGGATGAAGGGGATGAAAAAAGTGACAGGGATGAAGGAGGTGAGAGGGTTGAATGGGAGGATGAGGGTGATGAGAATGAAGGGGAGGATGGGGAGGATGAGGGTGATGAAAATGATGGCGATGAAGGAGGTGATGGGGATGAAGGGGATAATTGGGGTGATAAGGGCGATGGGAGTGATGAGGATGAAGGGGATGATGGAGAGGATGGGGTGATAGGGATGAATGGGGTCATGGCCATCGTTAGGGACAGGAGTGAACGGGAGGGGCCACTGGGGATGTTTGGGGATTTGGGGCCAATTTGGGCCATTTTAGGGTAATTTGGGGTCATTTCTGGACAATTTTGGACATTCTGGGGTCATTGGGGTCAATTCTGGGGTCAATTTTGGGTCATTTTGGGCCAATTTTTGGGTCATTTCAGGTCAATTTGGGCCATTTTGGGGCCAATTTTGGACTTTTTGGACAATCTGGGGTAATCTGGGGTAATTTTTGGTCAATTTCGGGTCAATTCTGGGCCATTTTGGGTCAATTTTGGACATTTTT
>NW_010160499.1:0-7085 GCF_000695765.1 Mesitornis unicolor | reverse complement strand
TTTTTTTTTTTTATTCCTTATGATGAGTCTGTCTTTTGCCTGTGACCTGTTTGATGAGAAGCCCTCCCAGTCCTTATTTTGATTAACCCTTTTTTGGGGCATCATGATGCTCAGTTATGCACTGGGCCTAAACCACGACAATTCCCTATGGGATCACAAGTCCTGCCAGCAAAGCAGTTCCTGTGTGGGCTCCTTTCCAAGGGCAGCACTTCCTGCCAAGAGCTTGCTTCAGCTTTGGCTCTCCATGAGCTGCAGTTACCTTCAGTTCATGCCCATCTGCTGTGGAGTAGATCATGGGCTGCAGGAGGACAACCTGCTTCACCATGGTCTTCACCATGGGCTGCAGGAGAATCTCTGCTCCAGTGCCTGAAAGACCTCTTTCTCTTTGTTCTCTGACCTTGGTGTCCACAGAGTTGTTTCTCTCACGTATTCTCATTCCTCTCTCACGTTTTTTTACCCTTTTAAAAATATGTTACCACAGAGATGCTACCAACATTTCCCTCTGTAAGTCTGCAGATGACACTAAGTTGGGAGGGAGTGTTGATCTGCCTGAGGGTAGGAAGACTCTGCAGAGGGACCTGGACAGGCTGAATCAATGGGCTGAAGTCAATTGTGTGAGCTTCAACAAGGCCAAGCGCCGGCTCCTGCACTTCGGTTGCAATCACCCTGTGCAGCGCTGCAGGCTTGTGGATGAGTGGCTGGAAAGCTGTCATGCAGAAAAGGACCTGAAACACCAAAAGTGTGTTGGTGGACAGCAGGGTGACCATGAGCCAGTGATGTGCCCTTGCAGCCAAGAAGGCCAATGGCTTCCTGGGGTGTATTAGAAGGGGCATGGTTAGTAGGTCGAGAGAGGTTCTCTTCCCCTCTACTCTGCCCTGGTGAGACCCCATCTGGAGTATTGTGTCAAGTTCTGGGCCCCTCAGTTCAAGAAGGACAGGGAATTGCTTGAAGGAGTCCAGCGCAGAGCCACAAAGAAGGTTGAGGGAATGGAGCATCTCCCTTCTGAGGAGCAGTTGAGGGAGCTGGGTCTCTTTATCTTGGAGGAGACTGAGGGATCACCTCATTCATGTTTATAAATATTTAAAGGGTGAGTGTCAAGAGGAAGGAGCCAAGCTCTTCTCAGTGATGTCCAATGACAGGACAAGGGGCAATGGGAGCAAGCTGGAGCATAGGAGGTTCAACCTGTACATAAGGAATTTTTTTTTTACTGTGAGAATGACAGAGCACTGGAACAGCTGCCTGGAGAAGTTTTGGAGTCTATTCTCTGCAGACATTCAAAACCCACCTGGACGTGTTCCTGTGTGACCTAGTCTAGGTGATCCTGCTCTGACAGGGAGGTTGGACTGGATGATCTATTGAGGTTCCTTCCAACTCCTAATATTCTGTGAATGCTTATTGGTGCAGCTTTGGCCAGCAGTGGGTTAGTCCAGGAGCCAGCTGGAACTGACTCTGTCTGACATTGGGACAGCTTCTGGTGTCTTCTCACAAAGGCACCCACACAGCCCCACTCCTGCTAGCAAAACCCTGCCATATAAGCCCAATAGAGTCTAATTCTAAGATTCTGTGTATATGTAGAAAATACCAAGGTTTGGCATATGTGCATTTCCTCAATTATTTCAACAAACAAAACCAAAACCACAATAGGATGCACATACTATGAATTTTTTTGAAAAGTGAAACACTTACTTACGGAGATTTTAAAATTGAAACCTATTATTATATGTTTTAAAAGGATTTAGTAATATTAGATAACAAGATGCTGAATATATTAAGCATTTAACAGTAAACTTCCTTCAAATCTAGCTTCAAACACTTAACCTATGTATACATCTGCACCAGACTCTGTGATAACCTTTTTCTGAAAGGAATAATTTTAAGCACTGGCTCTAAGGTCTGGTTCATAGAGGTCAATGGCAAGACTTCCTTCGATGTTCTGCAAGGTGGGGCTCTGACTCTTTAAACAGTCTTGAAAAAACATATTTTTCAAAAAATAATGCAGCACAGTGTCACAGAGTAGAGATTTTTATCAACATACCATACACCTAGTTGGAAGAAGATGAAAAATAGTACATATTAGCAAGTAAAGATGAAATGAGAAGAAAGCTAAAGACATTAGATCTTGATCAGTGGATTGAAATAGCTTTGCAAGAGGTACAAGCTCAAGGGAACGATCATTAGTAGCAGGAATTTGAGGAGAGAGGTTGCTGCCAATTAATGTTTTTACTTACTAGTACTCATTTACTTCAGCAACACTGTTTTCCCCTCAGCTATTGTCTTTTGCTCCAGGAAATGCTTACTGTTTTGAGGCAGTTCGTACTAGAAATTTTATGCCTTCTTCTGGTCCGTGAATACGAGGATGGGGTTCCACCTAGAAGATACAAAGGAAAGTGACTTTGCAGCACAGACATCTGGTCCCTGGTAAGGTTTCACCAGATATACATTCCTGATTTGTAATTTCATGTTAAGTGGTTTAGGACCAGCAATTTCACACATCAGGAAAAACAGTCACTGTAACTTACCCTTGGAGTGTGATGAAAATATGGCTAAGAGACAACATAGCCAATACAAGTGTTTTGTGTAGTGGTGTGCTGATACCCATACTACAGGCTTTTGAGAACTAAAACCTGTATGATCATAAGGCTTAGCAAGACATAAACCATAATCATAAGTCTAGTGTCTTCTCTGATTCTATTTACACCTGTAAACAGTACTCCTGAAAGGCTGTCTCTTCTGGCAGAACCTGGCAAGCTGCAAATGTGTTTAGGAAGCAGAGCAAAAGAAATTTTAATTGAATTCTTACCAATTGCAGTTAGTGAAAAAAAGACCAGTTCTCCATGCAGCACTATTTCCTTTGCTGTTAGTCACCTCTCCTGAGCAGTAGGTATCTTGACAGGTCATCAGGGTACATGGAAAATTGTAAGAGTATCCTATCACACAAATCTTTTGATTTGATAGTAGTACAATTAGGGAGAAGAGATACTTTGACAAGAAAATCTGTCAAAAAGAGTCTGGCTGTTAATGGAATCTTGAGAACTTTGACGTACACAAATGATCTCTTATATCCTTTTTGCACAGAAATATACCTTTTAACTCTCTTGTACGTATGCAGTGGATTTCACTTTGTTATTTTCCTATTTATTCAGGACATTTCCCATATTGTATAACGATGTATTGTCCAAGACAACTGTTGGTTTCACTGAAATGAAGATCAGTGAACTGAAAGTGAAGGAAAGAATACCCTTAAGTCTTTAAATGCTTTCTTTTCTGCTGGTTCCCACTGCATACTGTGCCCTTGTGTAAACACATATGCAGAAGTACTGAGTTGTCAGCCATAAGTGATACAAACAGGCATAAAATAGTTATCACATCTAAATGACAGTTCAGCACTAGATGGCCCCACCTGTAATGCAGGCTGCCAGTGAGGCTCATGAGCTTGACACAAGAACTGCTGTTTCTTTACTGGGTTGTACGATGAAGAAACCTGTTTTTGAAGGGTATAAAGGACTCCTTTCTATAACATCTCTTCTTGCTTTTTGTCTCCCTCGGTTAGCCTAGTCCTTGTAATTATTTCTCAGCCCTGAAGTCTTTTGGCTGACATACTCTGTGACATGCAACAGTCTCTCTTGATATAGTTAGTACAGATACAGGTTGTCTCATAATGAAGCTTGCTTGCATAGTCATTGTATTTTGCTAGAGTTTAAAGGACTGTAATGAAATTTTCCAGATTCACCCTTCTCTAGGAACTGTGAGGACAAATGTTCATCCAAATGACAGGTGAAGGCATTATATAATATAGCTTATTAATTCACAAGGTTAAAAGGCAGCACATAGCCCCATCAAATACAAGAGAATGCTGGATTGCTACTCAACTGATTTGGTTTACAGAAACTTTTGCTTATCTAGAGTGCTGAAATCTAGTTTTCAACTTGATCCAGTAATTTTAAAAGTAAGTTGTTCTACAGATGTAACTGGTAATGATGAACAAGAGGGCTTTGTATCATTCTTGCAGTCTTTCACAAACTGTCTCTGATTTTATTTCAGGGTTCCTACTAAATTTCCACACTGAAATCATGACAATTTTTATTGTTTAAAGAAAATGGTGATTCATAAGCCTTTTCTTCACAGTGTGACTTGCTCAGCTTTCAGCAAATCAGCCACCTGAAGTAAAACATTCCCTGGAGAAGCTTAGGAGAAAAAAAAAAAGGAAACAAATACCTAAGTCTTCCTCAGCCTTCAGTCTCTGATGAACCAGAAGTACACTTCCATTGGAGTATGCATATATTTCAAGGCTGCACAAGGTGGAACATCATTCACAGGAAAATTATTTATGTTTGTAATGTGAAGTTGTAGTTTAGAAATGTAAGGAGAGCGGTAGTTGAAGAGATATTGAAGCTAGTCATATCCTATTCCACAATAGATCAATAGAACAGATGGTAACTTTGTACATTTCACATGCTGTGAGCGCCTGAAGCCATAGCAACATCTACCTCATGCTGGAAATCTATTTCTATCTCCCCCTGCTATTTTATCTTCTCTGAAAGATGTCATCTCACTGTCCAGAATCCACATTTTAGAAAACCTGGAAACTTACTCATTGCAGAATATTAACCTCTTTTATACTGGTGTCACCGTCACATGCTTCACTAAAATCATCAAACATAAAGTATACTGAATTGCCCCAAGCACAAAAACAATCCTGTCATATTTAGATAGTCTAAAGACAATAATTTTTAAGAAGTATTTTCAGGACATAACTGATCTATGATTAAGGGTCATGTCTCACTAATAATGAACTAAAAAATTAGTGAACTGTGATCACTAGTAATTACAGTTGGTAGTCATTTAGTCACTAGAAATCAACTGACAAATGGTTTTGGTGCATTAACTTATTGGTGATCAAATTAAGAGTGTTGAAAGAGATTGACTTTCCACATGGGAAAAACAAGCATACTTTAAAACTCAGAAAGGTTTTCTTAAAGATAAGATCTCACAGTCTTTTCATTCCATCTGTCTGACTTTACATCAAGGACAGAGCAGTTGTCTTTGAAGATCAAGTATTTTCTTTATTGAACTAATTCTGAAGATGATTCATAGTGGTCTTCTGAGGGTCTACAGAGTTCATGAGTATATTTCTATTTATTTGACTGACTTTTAAACTGTTAAACAATGAAAGAAAAGAGGAAAATTATACTATATTTCATTTTGCTTTTATTTTCCTTCAAATGGATTAACAAATTGCTGCATATAAAAAAAATATTGTTTTACGTAATTAAAATTGCAGTTTATGTCTATTAAGTTCACTTTAAGAACTTCTGAAGTAACAGGCACACAGGCTTCAGGATATTTAAAGGTTTATTTTTATTAATTCTCTTAGTTCTGGTAGAACCATAGAGTCATAGAATGGTTTGGGTTGGAAGGGACCTTAAAGATCATTTAGTTCCAACCCCACTGCCATGGGCAGGGACACATCCCACCATACCAGGTTGCCTAAAGACTCATCTAACTTGGCCATGAACAATTCCAGGGAAGGGGCACCCACAGCATCCCTGGACATCCTGACTCTGAGAAATTTCTGTCAGATACTGCTATTCTTTTTTTCACTGTGTTAAAATTGTCAAAGTGCTCTTTAACAAATGCCAAAATAACTTTTTAAAATGCTGGGAAAAAAAATCAAAATTGGAAAATTTATTCTGTTTTGGGGCTTTTTTAGTAGTGATTTAAGTGCTTTTAAAAGGTAAATTAACTAACTAATTGACTTATATGTTGTTTATTATTTGTTTATATATTTACACAATATTATTTCTATACTTTAAGAAAAAATTAGTTTTTCTCATGAGAACTTTACAATCACTGTCTTTCCTGATGGATGTTACCCATCTTCCCCTTCTTTTTCTCTATAGTATATTGAAACAGTAATTTTCATATCCTTACTCCTTTTGAAACTATTATCTTTCTCAGCATGGTAGAAACATGGACATTCTTTGGCCTTTTGTGGGAAACCATCACATTTGTGAAATATCTATCCCTACCAAAAAATAATCTGCATTGAAAAAACCCTTTTGAGAACCGACATTCATTGCAATATTTATTTATGAAATTTTTCTGTCATGTTTGCCATGTTTTTGTCCTAGCATTTTTTATTTCCAATATATTTTATTCAAGTATTTTTTGAATCAGTGTTGTCTTTTTATTCACCCAGTTTCTTTAAAATAAATATGCAAGAAATTCAGATAAATAGATGTGAGGACTGGAAGAAAAAGATGTAAAAGTCAGGAGTTTTGTCTACAATATTATTTAGAGGTTATTCTTGTCTAGAAATAAAGTAACAGTACTAGGATGTTATTCAATGCCACATCACTTCTGCAAGCAGCCAGATGTTCACTGATACAGCATACTGGGATATCTTTGCTATTAGGTAGAGTCTAGTAAATGTCATTTTTAATGGTAGACCTTTTATTTAACTCTTGTATTGTACGAAATGTCTATACTTCTATTGTTTAATTATGGCTATAGTTTACAATTGTTTACAATTGTTTAAAAGCTGTTTTTTATTAAAGGAAATCTTTATTTTCTTT
Source organism: Mesitornis unicolor (assembly GCF_000695765.1). NCBI lineage: Eukaryota > Metazoa > Chordata > Aves > Mesitornithiformes > Mesitornithidae > Mesitornis > Mesitornis unicolor. The sequence continues at coordinate 510 of NW_010160499.1, read as the reverse complement.
ATAACAAAAAGAGTAATAATTCTTTCATCATGCACAGATTTTATAGGAAATTAAATGGCTCTATTATTCAGAGTAGTATTATTATATGTATAAAAGTATGAAGTACAGGAAAAAATACCTTGATCCGATTTTGCAGTAATTGATTAGCTTCACAAAACTGTAGTGAAAAGTAAAATAAAGAAATTATAGCTCAGATGCTCGTATTTCTGCAATGTACTTTTAAAAGCATTAATAATTGTGTAGCCTGTTTGAAAATAAGAAAGTTGGCTTGCTAAATCCTCAATTTGTAAATGCACATGAAATTGAACTAGTATCCCCTTACAATATAATGAAAATCCACAAAATAATGTCTGCATTTCTCACTTTTTTACTGAAAGAAAAATTTCAGGTATTTTTGGTATTAGCAAAAAAATTAAAGTATACATGCAACCAACCCATATAGCGTTACCACATTTCTCCAGCATAGTGCTTCTTACTTTGTATTACACAGAATCACAGAATCACAGAACG
>NW_010160498.1:0-685 GCF_000695765.1 Mesitornis unicolor | reverse complement strand
TGTGGAGGGGTTCTTAAAGGATTTGGGGGGGTTCTTAAAGGATGGGGGGGGTTCCCTAAAAGTTGGGGGGTACTTAAAGGATTTGGGAGATCCTCAAAGGATTTAGGGGATCCCTAAAGGATTTGGGGGGTTCTCTAAAAGTTGGGAGGGTTCCCTAAAATTTGGGGGGTACTTAAAGGATTTGGGGGCTCCCTAAAGGATATGGGGGGGTCCTTAAAGGATTTGGAGGGGTCCTTAAAGGATTTGGGGGTTCCCTAAAAGTTGAAGTGTGTCGGGGGTCCCTAAAGGATCTGGGGGCTCCCTGAAGGATTTTGGGGGTCCTTAAAGGATCTGGGAGGTCTCTAAAGGATATAGGGGCTCCCTAAAGGATTTGGAGGTGTCCTTAAAGGGTTTGGGGGTTCCCTAAAAGTTGGGGGGTTCCCTAAAAGTTGGGGGGTCCCCTAAAAGTTGGAGGGTCCTCAAAGGATTTGGGGGATCCCTAAGGATTTGGGGGTTCCCTAAAGGATCTGGGGGCTCCCTAAAGGATTTGGGGGTCCCTAAAGGACCTGGGGATCCCTAAAGGATTTTGGGGGTCCCTAAAGGATCTGGGAGGTCTCTAAAGGATTTGGGGGTTCCTCAAAGGATCTGGGAGGTCCTTAAAGGATCTGGGGGGTCTTTAAAGGATTTGGTGGGGTCCTTAAAGGAT
>NW_010160497.1:24394-33844 GCF_000695765.1 Mesitornis unicolor | reverse complement strand
CGTCGCTCCCGCCCGGCCTGGCGGGGTGTGGGAATCACGGAATCGTAAAGGTTGGAAGAGTCCTCTAGCATCATCGGGTCCAACCGGCAACCCAACCCCACCGTGCCCACCAAAACATGGCCCCAAGTGCCACATCCACACGTTTTTTTAACACCTCCAGGGATGGTGACTCCACTACTGCCCTGGGAAGCCCCTTCCATTGCTTGACCACTCTTTCAGTAAAGAAATTGTTCCTCATACCCAATCTAAGCCTGCCCTGGTGCAACTTGAGGCCATGACGCATTCCTGTGTGACCCAGTCTAGGTGATCCTGCTCTGGCAAGGGGGTTGCACTAAATGATCTTTCGAGGTCCCTTCCAACTCCTAATATTCTGTCATTTCCTTGTCTTGTTACTTGGGAGAAGAGACCAACACCTACCTCTCTACACCCTCCTTTCCGGTAATTATAGAGAGTGGTAAGTCTGTCTGAGGGAGACCCTCAGTCTCCTCTTCTCCAGATCAATCAATCAACTCCCTCAGCTGCTCCTTATAATTCTTGTTCTCTAGAGCCTTAACCACCTCCATTGCTCTTCTCTGGACACGCTCCAGTCCCTCAATATCCTTCCTGTAGTGAGGGGCCCAAAACTGAACACAGTACTCGAAGTGCAGCACCAGTGCCGAGTACAGGGGCACAATTACTTCCCTACTCCTCCTGGCCACACTATTCCTGATACAAGCCAGGATGCCTTTGGCCTTTTTGTCAACCTGGGCACAGTGACTGGCTCACGTTCAGCTGCTGTCAACCGGCACCCTCAAGTCCTTTTCTGCCCAGCAGGTTTCCAGCCACTCTTCCCCAAGCCTCTAGTGTTGCATGGGGTTGTTGTGACCAAAATACAGGACCTGGCACTTGGCCTTTTTGAGCCTCATACGATTGACCTCAGCCCATCGATCCAGGGAAGGTAGGGTACACAGGTATGCTACACACTGACCTCTCCAAAAGCTCCAGCGATTATCTCTGGAGCCACGCGCAGCATAGTCACGAGCCATCGTGTTGCTTATGCAGCCCGACACATCCAAAACAGGAGCATAAATGGTGCATCGGGGGGAAAATCATCCTGGCATGAAGGTGTGAGGGTGAGGAGTGAGTAGTGAAAGTTGGGAAACAGGAGAACACGGCAGTCATTGCACCAGGGTGCTGACCGCGGCCTAGGCACGAGGGTCAAGGCATCAGTGAAGTGTTGCTTTGAAGGCCATTTGGTCCATCAGCCAAAAAAGCCATAATGAAGTGAACATCGTGACAGCACGCAGACTAATTGCAGTGAGAGATCTGCAATTAGGTTTTGTGGAAAGAGGGAGTGGAGGAATTGCAGATGCCAAAGAGAAAAACGTTAGTATTTAAATAGAGCAGAAACCGAGCTCCAGACATGCTCTGAGGGCGGAGAACGGAAGAGGAATAAGAAATCATTGAGGGAGGCCTTCACAATATGGGGCTTGTTTGGAAAGATGTGAGCCCGCCGCACAGCAGCTCTCACGGACATTATGAGCATAATGAGATGTTCTTTCCCGCTCTCCCCTCTGCCCTTCAGAAGATTGTGAAGGTCTGTGGTACTGAGAGGTCTCAGATGAAATTAATCTCCCCCCTCCCGTGCTGTTTGGAGCAGACAATATATTGTGGTGTGCCATACACCGACTTGTATCTGTTGTAGGTGTTGGTCCATGTTCTGAGAGCCTGCAGCTGCTACAGATCATTATTTCACAGTCATCTTAAACCAGTGTAAGGCGCTTTCAAAAAAGGAGATCCCTTTTCCTCCTGCAGCTTATAACCAGCCCTCGGTCCCTCCTAAATGCTGTCCCAAATGTAGGTGAGGCCACATACATCAGCTCAGAGATGGTCGAAGCTCAATTTCTTTTTGCTTTTGATCTCTTCCCAGAGCTGGTTCACCACACAGCCATGCCAGCACAGTTCCTATTTTAGTTTGGATTAGGAGAACACAACTCGCCCAAAGGAGCAACCACAAAGCACACACAGCACGGGTACAGGTCCTCAGCACAGCGGTGCTGCTCGGTGACTCCGTACCTGTTGTGCTGTCCTGGCTGCTGGTGCAGATGTAGATGTATGTGCCAGCAAAAGCAGGGCCACTTCTTGGGGGAGTAGCGTCACTCCTGCCAGATTCAAGAGACCATGAAATTGCAGCCAGCGTTTGAGCTGACAAACACTGCAAGGGCAAGGGATGCCCCAAGGGCAAAGGGTTGACTGCGTCTGCTAAGCAAAACTGGAAGTAAAAAACAAGTTGCACACTGGACCGCTGTCTCTCTACTTATTTTGTGTCTGGGCCCGTAAAAGGCACAGAATTTGGTACAGCCCCTGGCCCATAGCCTATAGGTCACCCCTGCTGACCTCAAAACCTGCTCCATGGCTTTCTCTCGTGGCTTGGCATGCAGCGCCCTCTGAGCATGTTTATGCTGAAAGCTGTGTTGCAATGCAGAGTTATTTTCCCAAGCAGGTATCAGAAGCTCTCCTGATACAGATACAGAGAGTTCCCACATCTTCTTTTACCATTTTTAGCCAGATCTTGCATGTTGCTCTGTGCCTCGTATGCATTTGTACACAAAGCTTCATGCAATATTTATGCAAAGCCATTTCGACTGTTTCTGTGCTGTTGTGCACTGTAGACATTGCTTCAAAAATAAATTACAGCGCTAAATGAAATCTGTCCTAATGTTCAGATGTATTTATTTTGACACTTATCATTTGATAGATTTTGGTCCAATTCCTCCCTCCCAAGTCACGTCTTCCACTCTGAGCAGGACAAGATGCTGCTCGTCTCCCTGCTGATGTTTCTGTGTTCATCCTTCATCCTGGTCCCTGGAAGGAAAAGAAACACAAAAACTGCCAGAACGGTCGACTGCCTGCGTCACGTGGAGGAGAGAACACAGCTTTGGCTGAGTAAGGCTCAATGTGCGGCTGGGATCAGCCAAGAGGGAGGGAAGGGGAATCTGATGAAGAGGAACTCAGGTTTCACCCCATGGATGAAGGAGTAATGAGGTGCTCTGGGAATTAGGAGGCTGGACAGCATGGGAGAAGGAGAGATGTGATCGAGCAATCAGCAAGAAATGTCAGATTATGTGACTTAGAGAAGGAAAACCTAAGACACCATGAGTGAGGGGAGGGCCATAGAGGACTATTCAAAAACTAGGATCATGGAGAAAAGGGGAGGGAGAGCTAGGAAAGGCAAGGTCTGAAGGCAGGAGACAGACCAGAGAATGAGCATAAAATACAGACCCTTTAATTTTCAGTAAGCAGCAGAGTCCATAAACAGCACGACAAAAAGTCTGGGCATAGGTGATTGAATGTGGATGAAATACAGAACTGGAAGAGGACAATAAGGTGAGAAGATGGAGCAAAGGGTGCCTTTGCTAGGCATCGTCCTCAAGTAAAACAGGTATTTTAAGCACAGAAGGATCAGGAGCCTAAGCCTGGTTTCTCCCCTCTCAGTTTCCCTGCAGTGGCAAACTAGGCTGAGATAAGAGGGAGCCTCCAGTACCCAAATTAGCTCTGATGGGACAACCTTTGGAGGCCTCTGTCTCAGCAAACCAAACATCTCAAAACTCTTAGCAAGGGCTAAGTAATAGGACTCTCATATGGAAAAAGAAAAATCTCTGAGTCCAAAACTGCCTTCCATTCCTCTCCTGGCTTGTGGTAACAGCTGAAGGACTTGCCCTTACTCTCCTTTGTAAAGTTGCTATTCCCTCACTGGGGTGATCAGCTGAAATTCTCCCAAAAACCCCAAATAATCCCAGATTCCCCATCCGAAACTTGAACATAGAAACTGCAGGGAAGGAGCAGAGACGATGACTGAGGAGCTCTGTTGCTAGGATGTTACGAGAGGTGTAATTCTGTCTGGTACAGGGGCCGTTATGAAATGGCTCATCTTTTATGATTATCCTGGCTCATCTCTTACGGTTATATTATTAGGTGGTAGAAATGCTGTGTTCCCTTCACATTTATAGGGAATAAAGAGATGGTCTCTGCCCCATGGAGCTTACAAGACCCGAAACAGCGGGTGGCTGCCACTGGTAATAGAAAAGGAGCCCTGAGAAAGGAGTGGTTGGCGTGATGGGCTGCGAATCCAAAACACACAGGCGAGGGGCGAGAGTTTCTGATCCCCATCTCACCATTCATTTCCCTCCCACTGGGAGCAAACCCATGCATCCCAATGCAAACGTTTGCCTTTCCCTCTTCCAGCCTTGCTGATCATTGCATTCACTTAAGATTAAGTGAGGCCAATTAACACTTGTTGCTTTTCCTAGGCTTATTTCTGACCAGTCACATTAAAGTGAGTGCAGGAAATTGCAGGAATTGAGAGGAACGTTGCAATTCCCTGTTTGTAAAATGAAAGGAATTGCTTTCCTTGCTTATTGTACCACAGCCCTTCGGAGGCAGGGTGACACGTTATCCAGAAACATCTGCTTGGGGACGATGCTTAAGACCCACAGCTGTCACTACGCCTCTGATACTTTATTTTAATCTATTCTAGTGTTAATTTTCTAAGCATTTCTTAATTGCATTGGATAATAGAGTATAAACCTTACCAGCAAATCAGACTGATACCAGTTTGTGTTACCACATTACCATGGTTACATTATTATTACAAGTGAACCTTGCACTCGTTACTGACTACAAACAATTCCAGCAAAGAACCTGAACTGAAGCAAAATATCCTGTCAGTGTTTCCATTTTTTACCCAGTTTCTCTGGGTAATGGGTACCTGCAGCATACCTATGATGCACTTTACTCTCAGATTCCTTCAGCCTACATTTATTTTCTTGCATTCGTGCAGCGCTGAATCGTTCTCATGCCGTCAGTGAGACACAGAGGCCAAATTCCTTAGACGTGGAATAGCATCTTGCACACAAACTCACAATATTCAGATGACAGGCGCTACCCCAGCCTGTCTAAACATCACCACGTTGGTATTGTTACAGCAAAAACTGCTGGTGACTGCTGCATGAGGGACCATTGACAGCTTGATTAGGTCCCTCAAGGGTCCAGCTTCTCCATCCTCCAATCTGATCTGACTGTGGTCTCCCATTAGAAGACAGTGTCCAGTGCCATTTCCTACATTTGACTGTTCCTCTGCTGCAGATCATCGTCCCACCAGGCTGGAAAACACATTGCTACCTTGATCTGGGTTTAAAAAAACAACTGCTTCTTTCCTTTTTGTTAACCCAGACATTTCAGCGATCCACTTTTAAGCATGAACAGTTGCACTGGCATGACTGAGAAGGCAGAGCTGTACAGGAATGAAGAGACAAGAGCAGGACACCCTCCAGGAAGAAAAAGCTCCATCCAGTGGGAATGTGGAAGGAAGGCTGGACTGTTTGCAAAGCAAGAAGTCACCCAGGAGACCATGGAGGAGGACACAGATGACAGCTGCTCGTGGGGAAGCAACATTAAAGCTTCTTCAGCCATCCCTGTCAGACCATGAGCTGTGCAGAGGCATACGCTTCCTTTTTTGCAGGCAGCAGCCCATGTATTGAGCCAGGAAGAAGACTGACTTCGAATCCCCCATTGCTGTCTCAGATGGGGTGGTGCTCCCCAAGACCACGAGAGACCCAATTCTGCTTAGCAGAGGAGCCAGAGCAGAACGTTTGGAGAGTTGGTGAGCTGCTGCTCCAGCAATGCCTCCTGCCCACGTCGGGTGTCAAACTGGCAAAGAAGACGCAAAACTTGCTTCCAGTCCCTAGATCAGGGAAGATGTGTGAGAGAATTGGTTGGAAAGGGTGGAAAGCCAGGCAAGACCAGCTCCATTTTTAACCTCTGTTTTAAGGATAAGAGAGGGCCTGAAAAGGACAACATGGGGAGGGGGAACATGGAGTTAAACAAACCAGTGTCACCCATGACATTCACAGCTAACAAGGAGCAGAGCTTGAAGCGACCCCCTTCATTGTTTACTACAAAGAGACCTTGCCAGTGTTTTAGCAAATCATCTAATATATCATGTCCTGGTGCTAACTGATGGGGCCTGCACCCCTCCCCATGCTCAAGTGAAGTCAGAGCTGGACTCCTCCAAGTGACACTTCCTTTCTCACTTGGTTTTTTTTTTTGTTTTCTTTTTATTTCTCCCTTATCACCAAGCAGATGATGTCAGCTCAGTTCTGCTTCAATGACTTTTGATTCGTCCTTACAGTATCTTGTCTGATGTTCTTGTACGTTGACTCCTTTTCTTCCCCTGTCCTGGGTTTCATAATTACATTTAAAAACGCCTAACCTTTGGTGACATGGACATCTGCTTGGTTTATTTGGTGACATGGACATCTGCCTAGTTTAATGCCTTCTCTGCACACATGCTGCCAGTTCATCTCAGCACAAACCGCCCTCACCAGCACGGCTTTTTTCTGAAGGAAGTCAATTAAACTGTGAATAATCAGCCACTGGGAGTGGAAGAAGAGAGGTGGTGTGCTTAAATCACAGCTTGGGACTTAGCCTAGGAAAAATTCACATCAGAAGAAACTGGAACAGCCAGAGGAGGAGAAAGCACCTCCATCATGTGCCTTTGACAAAAGGTTAGATATGGATGTGTCAGGATCGATAAAGACTCTTCAGGGACAGCAATGCACTGAGCATCAGCTCATGCTCTTCAGGTCCCACATTAACGTAAGCCCCAACAGCAGCCAGTCCAGTAAAGCAAGTCCACGCAAAGGCCAGACCCAGCCCCGTCCTCCCTTCTTATCTCCTCTGCCTGCAGCACTCCATCTGCCCTAGAGAACCACACATCCTTGCTAACCTGGAAATGGAGTCTCACCATACCTATGCTGGGCTACACAGAGCTCTCTCCATCTTGCCATTGCCAGTACCCCTGATCTGGCCCTCGGAGACCTACCCATGGCAGTGCACAGAGGACCACTCTGCTATGCCGTAGCGTGGCACCATTTCAGCCTGTGCCAACACTGACCCCCATTCAGGGCTAACCTGGCCAGATAATGTATGGTCGTTAGTGAAGACATAGCAATAGCAGTGTGGCCCAAATGTTTTGTTCCCAACAGGTTGAGAGATCTTACGCTCTCCTTGCTCGCTGAATCCTTGCACCTACTCCACCACACACCTGTGAACAGCCACAGCTCAGCAGCCAATGCAGGACCAGGGAGGTAAGCCCTTCCAAGAAGAAAGGACATAATTTGCAGCACAATTTGCATGCAAACTGCTGGTACCGAAGGCAGAGCTGGCTGCATTTGCCTTTAGGTGGCCTCAGGACTCCTCAGCTGGAGCAGGCCACATGATGGGAGCCTGGAGCTGGGCAAAAAGGCTTTCCAATACAGCCTTACTGCATGCTGTAGGAAGCTGAGAGGATCAAACTGCACCCACAACATGTTTTAGCTCATACAAACCTGACAGCAACAGCAAGGATTTCTGCAATTTTTCCCTTTTTCCTCAGCAAATTGTGACCCTACAGCCTTCAAAGGCGCTCATTCAGCCTCAGCTGATGCTCACTTGGACAAAGGCCCCTTCACATCAGCTCCACTGCCAGTGAAAAACAGCCCTTGAATACGCGTCAGAGACAACCTGCATGTGTCTTGTTTGCACCAAACAGCACATTTTACGAGCTGGCTTTTAACCTTCTTTTGGATATGGGCAAGCTGAGGTGGGCTAAATAACTCAGCCACAGTCACAAGAGTTCAGTGGCAGAGGCAGAAGAGATTGGGTGTACCATCCTCTGTCGTTTGGGCTCTCCCTTTAAACTAGGAGATATCATGTGTGTAAAGAAGGCTCAAAAGCCCTCGGGGTAGTATTGGTCTGCTATGTGGTCCCTAGCGTATCACTTCACTCTCACTATCTCACCTTCCCTTTCTTTGCAGCTAAGACCTTAATTTTGCATGTAAGAACTTAATAAAAAATTTTCAGATTTTCTCTACGTTGTCTCCCTGCTGGTTTTCCATACTCAGAGGGTTAACAGGAGTGAGTCTCATTTAGTGCATAACAACAAGAAGCCAAGGAACCACTAAAAAAAAAGCCCCAACATAAATCTCTTTGCTTGAAATAATTCCCTTTCCACCGTGTCAGGGAGAACAAACAGGGACCAATGGCTTTTGTTAAAGGCACGTGCTGGGAGGGAGGGAGGTGTCACTGCTCCAGGCTTTGCCTCAGTGAGTCCCATAAAACAGGAGGTCAGGTGTGCAGTCACGGAGCCCAGGACACGCAAACATCCCACATCCCACACAGCGGGATGCGGCTCGGAGCACACACAGCTCCAGAGGGACTTGCTGTCAGGCTCTGAGCCTTAACTTAAAACCTAAGCTGAGAAACTGCCACACACGAAAGGCTTTAAATTCTGGTGCAAACTGACCTGCAGTGGTACCTGAAGCTCTGTTGTCTTCCTTGTTCCATCACTTTTTGGGTATTGAGCCTCTTATAAATGTTGGCTGAAGGGGGAATATCACTTTTTAATCTTCTTTAATGAAGGCTTTGGCCTGGAAGAACACATTTTCTATCAACCCAGGCACTTGCAAACCTGCGAGAAAAAAAAGAATGGCATTTCGATTTCCCAAAATTATTGGCCCACAACTTTAATCTGAATCTCATAGCTGAACTGTTGGTTCGGGGCACGCTGCGTCTTTGTGTTCCCGTTTGCTGTATTAGCATCAGATGTGCAGCCAGGAACACTTTCCTTTTTAAATAAAATAGCCTGCAACAGCAAGGCAGCTCTGGGGAAGTGATTTCATTTCTGAAGATGTTGGCATTGCAAATCAAAGCCACTCTCTCATATGGCACTGCCAGCCCTGTCCTGGGACAGACGGAGCGTCCGGCCTGCCTGTCCCCCAGGCCTGGGAGCAGACAGCGGGGGGGTGGGCTGTGTCTGGTTTGTCTGGAGAAGGCCGCTCCAGTCCTGCCATTTTAATGGTGTCTTTCCTTCAAAAGGAAACCTGCTTTCTGGTAACCAGTTCGGTGCCTCTGCAATAGGCTGAAATTGTTGCCCAGAACCGTTCCCGCTTTTCAGATGATTACCTGCAAGTGGCTCTCAGATTCCAACTGGTAGTCTCATGCATAATGCATTTCATTTCAAGCCTTTCATCCGTGCATAAGTTTTCCATCTATTTCCACCCTGGTCTCAGACACTTTTTTTTACCTGTAAAGCAGAAGTTGCTTTTTTCCCCCCACTTCTTTCTGCAGTTTCATTTCTTTCAAATGCTGCATGCCACTTCCAGCTCTCGTGCCAGCAAAATGCTGTTTCAGGGGATGGGGTTTGTATCCACCCTCTTGTTGCTGACTTTTGGGGATGCCTTGAGATCACCGATGGAAACTGCAGGATGGCTGAACTTCTCCAGGAGTTATGCTGAGGTATGCATTAGATGTCCATAACTCTCTTAAATGTCCATAACTCGCTTAAATGTCCCCATGCTCTCTTGCATAATCACCTGGTGGCCAGGGATAAGTGATTTAGATGATGTGGAATAGCAATGAGAGCAGATTCAG
>NW_010160497.1:2493-24363 GCF_000695765.1 Mesitornis unicolor | reverse complement strand
CAGGAATGCAGAGCTCAGCAGTCAGACATCCAGCAGTATCTGGATGCCACTTCTTTTCCAAATCCTTTCAGATGCAGCCTAAGGGGTTAGTATTGACTTTAAAAGCCAGAGGCCCTGATTCAACAAAAACAGCTAAGCACTTAATAACATTAAGCACATGCTCAAGTCTCTTCCTATTCACCAAAGCACTTAAGCACATACTTCACCCCTCTTAGATGGCCCAGAACCAAAGCACTGAGTTCTCAGAATTTCTTTAACCTTGCTTTAATTTCGGAGGAGGGACAGGAATTTGAACCTTGATCCATGTTTTGCAAAGGGTCCCTATTTGCAAGTGAGTCAGACTTCAACTCCAGACCTACACACCCAAATGCTGGCACATTTGTGTTTTGGGTTGGGAGCTGAATTTTTCGGCTTGCGCTGTACCCTGCTCTGCGCTCGTGTTCAGGAAACAGACCGAGCTGCAGCCAGGGAGTTGTTAAAGCGCATTTCTGTGCAAGGTTTCAGTTGATGATAACTTTCCCTAACTCCACCTCGCTGAGATGCAGAACTGAGTCACCGCTTCGGTGCACTGAGTGCAGATGCTCAGCCCAGGAGTGCACAGGATTTGCAGAGCAACTCCAATTTGGCTGCTCTTCCAAAAACATTAAGCCCACCACAGCCCAGCAGCTCCCAGAGCCATGTGAAATCTTCCGCCTTTGGTTATTAATGTCACATAGCATTTGCTTAGAGGACACGGAGGAAAAGTGCGAGGGGAGCGAGCCGAGGAAGGGGCTGACAGCCAAGAGGGAGAGTGCCTTGATCTGCCTCCGAGCTGTTGTTCCGAGCTTTCTTGGCTGAGGCAAACGCCACCACATTGCTTTGCGCACATTTCCAAATGTCACTGCTTCCTCCAACACCTTCTTTTTCCCTTCTTTTTGTTTTTTTTCTTAAAAAATTTTGATTTGTTTATAACAAAAGCTGAGATCCTCCAGAGCAAAGCAACAGGCATCGGGAAAAGTCACAAACAAATAAAGAAATCCAAACAAAAACATCTGGGCCGTGTTGCCAGATCCGAAACCACTTCCCAACCGGTGCCAGTTGCAACTCAGCATATGGAGCTCAACTCTTCTCTCTTGCTTTGGGAAGGGAGCTGTAGGGCTGCTGGCAGGGCAGAATAAAGCTGCAAAATAAAAGGCCAGAGTTGTTTCAGGGAGACTGAAAACAACGAGACTGGCAGTTGTCTGGGCGAGCAGGAGAAGCGGTGCTCAGGCATCTAAGGCAGCCCTCCTATAAGCACTACCATTTGCCTGGAGGAGGAAGAAAATGAACCTGGGTGAAAAGAAAAGGCAGAATTCAAATAGCTGCATCATGGGCCTGCTGGGAAGAGCATCACTGGAGCTTATTAAATGGCTGCCAGAAGGATGAGAGGAGGAAGGAGCATCCAGCCAAGGGCTGTAGGGCCTGTAAGGAAGCTGTCACTTTAAGCAACAAAAGGCCCATGAACCAGTGGGCCCTCCCTTGCTGGGGACACCAGGACAGTCAGAGCAGCTGGAGGGACTGGTTCACTCCGGGTTCCCTCCACCGCTGCTGGGGACCAACAGACATCCAGAGAAACAGCTCTTGTCCTTCCCAGGCAGCGAGACACAAGGGGAGTCTGGCACAGAGACTGAGCACAAGACCGGTAATGAGGAGCGACAGGCATGACAACTGCCTCCTGGGCAATACCTGCCTTGAACCTGCCCCGTTAATTGGGTTTCCGCTATACCTGCTGTGAACAAAAGTGTGTGGGCTGGAGACACTGAGCATCCTTCATTTGGGCAGCAGATAAAGAGGCTGCAGTAAATCCTCCATCTTACTGAGCTGGAGGCAGAGGTGAGGAGACAAAATCACCTGCCCAAGCTGAGACACAGAGACGAGAACAGAGCTGGCACACGCGCACGATTCTCACCAGTCACCATCTGGTGCTGCTGCCACAAGATCAGGCTCCTTTGAGTGGTGACACAGTTAAACAAGGATTCCTCCTGGGAAAGATCAGATGTAGAAAACTTGAAGAAAATAAATAATAAATATATAAATCAACAAGCAGCCCAGCAGCACTCGGAGAGGCTGTTACGCTCGGCTGGGCTCGGCCCTGTCTGTGAGAAGCTGTGCTGTCAACCACTGCTCTGCGTTTGTGGTTGTGATGCTGAGGCACCCTGGCTCGGCAGATGTTTTCCCAGCCTTTACAAACGGATGACATCCTGGAGCAATGAGCCCTCAAAATTACCCCACTGCATTGCAGGAGAAGAACGCATCACCCTGCGCCATTGCGATGAGGCAAGAGCTTTATCTTTCATGGAGAAAGATGAAACGTCTTTGATAGGAGCATGTTAATCACAGCATATTTGAGAGGGTCGCAGTGCTGGGAAGGACTAGGTGGCCAGTGTTGGTGCAATAACAAGGGTTTGGCTCTTGGGTCACTCACAGGCCTGGAGGCCATTCCCTGTCCTCTCCCATCCTGCTCTGAAGTCAGAGCAAGATAAAAGGTGGGGAGAGGATGGACCCAGCCCGAGAACCACATCCAGACCATAGGGTGCTGGCTGGATTGCACCCATCTGCTCAGACCTTCCCCACCACTCCCCAGGTTAGAGGTCATGTCCAAGTGGCTGCACCAACCCTAAATGGGGGTGCGACCCCCACACGGGTTTTGCCAGCACTTCCAGCTTAACTCTCCAAAAGCTGTTATACTCTCTTGTCTTTCCCAGCCACCCTCAGCAGCTTGTCCAGGGGACCTTTGAACTAAAGTGACCAAACCCCATTTTTCATTCGTTTCCTAGTACATACGCTGGCTTATTTTCCATCCTAAAGTTGCAGAGACCATTGGAAACTTGCAGCCTTTGGAGAGCACACGATGGCGGCGGCAGCAGCTACCCCAGGAGATTTATGAGGGCAGCAAGCTCTTGGTTTCCCTGGTCACCCTCAGAGGATTTACAGCCTCATGCGCTGGGAACGAACAAAGACCTGCTGTTCCTCATCAGAGACCTAATGACGCTGTCTGTGGGGAGGAGGCTTCAACCGTAGATAACCTTTGCAAGGAGAAATGGCCATTCCTGGACGCAGCGCGAGGGACAGGCAGAGAGAAAAGCATCAGCAGTGCTCTGGGAAATCTCAGAAAACGAAGCTGGGAGTGTGCGTTGTTTGTAAGGGTGGAGAAGAAAGGTTAGTCCTGGGGCAGCGGGAGGAGGTAAGGAGGTTGGTAACAGAGTTTGCTCATGTAAATCTGGCTTCTGGGCCAATTTTCTCTTGGATGTGATACAATTAAAAGCTGCTTCAGCACAGGACTCAAGTTCCAGCTGCTGCTTCTGCCTACAGAGAGCGTGGTGCTTTGCGGTCTGCACCAGTGGCCTTGGACTCCTGTTTTGAGTGGGCTGCGCTCTCTGACATATGGATACACAGCACCTACGGGCAGTTTTTGGAGAACAAGGGCTGATAAACTTTCAAAGGCTTCCTGGAGCCTGTGCACTTTGCCCCTCCATCTGTGCTGGGGCTCTGATCTCCCCGTAATCAAGATGAGCACAACCAGCAACGCCGTCTGAAAGATTCTGCTACAGAGCCGTGACCCATGTGGTTTTCCTCTCGGCTTGTTATCCAGTCTGAAGCTGGCATGAGGCTTGCACTCAGCCGAAATGCTTAATTCTGCTGATGGATCTGACCGTGAATCCCACACAGCTGCTTACTGTACCCTTTGTACCAGAGTCGTCAGTGAAGGAGGGAGGGTAAACGGTAATTACCATGCAGATTTCAAAGGGAAGTGCATCTGTGCCTTTGGTTTCTGCTTTGTTTGTTTGGTGACATCTTCACAGGACAGAGTGGAGGGTTTTTTTTTTCCCCGAACCTTTAAATTAGCAGGGGAAGCATTAATGTGTTGTGATAGTGATTGTCATATGCGTTTTTTAACAATGACAACAAAAAAAAAATCAAACAGTAACGCCATTCCCTGGGACTGAAGACGTTACATCTCTGCAAGCAGCTTCCTGGAGGAATATATCCACAAAGGAGCGAATTCCCATTCTAATTAAAAGGAAATCTCTGAGACAAGCTTTTCCACGAAGGAAACAAAAAGGCAGAGCTGACACGTCTAATGCATACATTAGCACTAAAGACATGGAAATTAATTAGATTTATTACTAGTCACAGCTGCAAAGATGGCTCATTTCTAAGTTTATTTTACAGAAAGTGGCGGGAGGAGTGGGATTTAATAGTCATTTTGATTAAGCTAATGAGCCAAAACTAATGGTCTCTTCTTGTTTAGAGAGGCCTCAGCTCAGTGGAGCACCTAAGCACGTGTGCAGCTCTCCCCGTGGTTTCCAAGGGATGCTCTGCAGCTGCTGGAGTGTTTGCTGATGAGTTGGATGCTTACAGATGCTTTGGGCCTGGGAGGGAGAGGAAGCATTTTTCTGAATGGCAGTCAAAATCAATGGGATGATCAGTTCGGATCATCCCACACGATCATTTCTGTCCAGAAGAGAGGAAATTACTTGCTAGAGGGAAAAAAAAGACAATGAGAAACTCAGTGTAACGAGGAGTTCCCCGCTGGTTTTAAGTTCTTAGCGTGAAAATCACATCTCTCCCTGCCCTTCCAGGTGATGAAGTGCAACAGAGGGGACGGCAGGACCCATGCACAGGGCACAGCTGGGACAGGGCTGATGGCACAAATACAGTGGAATTATTTGCATTTCAATTATAAAGCAAAACTAAACAAATCCAGCCCAGCAGACCGTAATAGTTTGGGTGGTTTTTTTTCCCCCAGGTTAGTTTTCTGTTATTTTAACAAACCAAAGCAGCTTTCCAAGAGGTCCGGTCCATTCCAAAAGCAAACCATAGCTCCCTTGTGCGGGCTCTGGCAGGTAAACCATTGAGATGGGAAGCCAGGAGCCCAGTTGCAGCTCAATACCAGCACCGATGTCCCTAAACCACAGCCTCTCTCTTGTTTTCTAGGCCGCATCGCTTGAAAGGATGCTGAAAAGGTGCCCAAAGGAGCTTTCAGAGATCCCTCCTCTCCCGCAGATGAAGAAAACCAGATGATCAATGGGAAAGCTGACCATGGAAGTGACAAGATGGGTGTTGTTTGCAAAGCACTTATCTGGCCTCTCCAAGAGAGGGTTTGGAGGATTTCGGTGGCTCCCTTCCCAAATTGGAAACCAATTTCTGGAGGCAAAGACAGGCTGCCTTAGGCAGGGAGGTGTTAGACCAACAACAAAAGGGAAAGGTGCAAAGAAGGAACAAATGGAAACTCATTTAGCACATAATGAAGGTGCTGAGAACACAATTAATCGAAGCAGAGAAGGAAGCAGAAAGAAATTCTTTCCTCACCTACCCACACCTAAGGTAGGTCCTGGCTAATAAACAGGAATCACTGCTGGACAGGGACAAATTTGGCCTCCCTGAAAAGATGGAAACCTGGTGGGAAGATGACTGGAGTACTAAAATCATGGCTTTTAGCAAGGCTGAAGTGGGGACAAGATGGAGAACTGTTAGAAATAGGATCACCAGCATCCAGGTCATTGGATTCAGCAGTAAATTAATCTGAAAATCGATGGCTCAATCGTCTGAAATAGAAAGCACAAAATAGACCAACCAGTATCTGCAGTAGAGCACAAAATCAAACCTGCGAACCATCTGAACGTCTCCCTGAGCAGCTGCCAAAGGCAAGGAGGGGAAAAGGGCCAGATTGTCACCGGAAAACTTCAACTAGAGAGAATGCTGCAGGAAGGCTGCCTCCAGCGCCGAAGCAGCCTCCGCACTTGTAAAGATGATGGTGATTATTTCCTCTCTCAAAAGAACTCACACATCCAACAGGGGAGAATGGTGTATGAGACCTTTTTTCTTGGCAGATACAGAGAATTTGATCACAGGACTGAAACCGTGCAGTAGCTTAGGTAGGAAGTGATTGCCACTTGAAAACATTTGTTATGTTCAGACAGAATAAAATCAAACCTAGTAAGATATTGCCTTGCTGCTCTCCCAGGCTGCTGCTACAAACAATCGTGAGCTAAATCAGTGCAGAGAAAGAATTTAAACAGGAAAAAAAGCCCCAAAACCCAGAATTATAATTGGGGAATACTGAAAAACACTTCTCTGTATTGACCAAACCCCACAATCCAGCAGAGAGACTGTTACACTGGTTACAACAACCCTTCCTTCACCAGGAGAAGAGTACAAATATCCTTCATGAAACAAACGGGGAAAAGGGAAGACAATGTTAGTGGATACAAATTGGAAAGTAGGATCCATAGATAATCCATATGGGAAAAATAAAAGGCACAAGAAGCAGGAGACAGCCAAGAGAATTAGGGCAACTGCAGCGTTATTTTTAAGTACAGGGAAACTTCTTGTTTTCCATGCAGGTGGCAATAACCCTGCAGAAAAGGCAGCAATGTAAAAGCAACATTTTTGGTGGGTGTCTTTTGAGAACGGCCAGATGTAACCTTAGGTTACATACGGGGCTGCTGACACACTTCTCACTCCAGTGGTAACTAAGGGGATCGTTAGGCAGGGGCTGGATATTCTTAAATAAACGGCTTTGTACAACCTGTAGCTAGGCAGAATCGTCTGTGCTGGGCCTTTACCTTGACATTTCCCATCGCTGCTTTGTTGACAGGAGCAACACCGGGAGCTTTCGTGCAGAGGCATGGCCAAAAAGTACATTAGGTAAGGCTGGGTAATGCAACATCTGAAACACAGGGAGTAGCCTTACAGTAAAACTCTCCCATGTCTCCTCTGGTAGATGCGAGCCAGTTGTACCACTGGCAAACAGATCTCTCCTGTCCTCATAAAGAGCAGCAGGGTTTGCCTTCTGAATCTTGGAGATTAAATCTGATGAGGAGCCCGTGCTGTTGCTGGACACTCTCAGAGCAGCGAGAAGGACCAGGGCGTTGGGTGGGACCGGATCTTGCTGACACTCCCCTGCAGCTCCTGGACTCAGGACTCGCTGTGGGAGCAAGCGTTTGCCTTTCCAGCTGGACACTCCCAAACCCACTTCATCTGGGTTTGTTCACAGAGTTTATTGCAAAGCTGGTTCAGAAACTGCACATAAATAATCCTCAGCCTCTTCCCTGCTATTTAGCGGAGCTGCACCCTGCTGGGAAGCTCCCAAAACATCCTCATAGTTGCCCGGAAAGGCAAAATCAGTCTCTGAAACCTTTTACTGATGGAGACAGATCCAGAGGAAGGGTGAGCGCGGGACAGCTCGATGAGCACATGGCCAGGCTCACTTCCAGGACAAGGCACTGGTCCGGTCTCCATCTCCATGACCGAGCCCACTCTGGCCACTGTCCCACCACAGGTCACTAGATCCATTTTTCAGGACAGGGAGACTGATGCTTCGTAGCACTGCTGTGTGATGGTGGCCATCCTGCTACTGACCTACAAAGCTGTCCCCATTTATGCTGCAGCTGCATGGAAAGCAGTCCGTGTAAACGTATCCCGTGGGCCACTGCTGGGTCAACAGTCAGTGGCTGAGCCACTCTGCTCCTTCATGGTGGACATGCAGAGATGAGTACCAGTTGGTATCTTCAACCTCCAGTGTCTCATGAGAGAAGCACAACCACAGAGAGTGACACAGATCTGCTGTATTTCCGTAGCTGTGGTGGGACAAGACTCTAAACGATGTCCGTACACACCCACCTCCGCTTTCCCAGAAAACACCCATTACACCACTACAGAAAAACCCCCTCAATCATTAATTATTAATGAGAGCATTCTCCCGAGAGGGGGGAAGGAACAGGAAAGCCGATG
Source organism: Mesitornis unicolor (assembly GCF_000695765.1). Lineage (NCBI taxonomy): Eukaryota > Metazoa > Chordata > Aves > Mesitornithiformes > Mesitornithidae > Mesitornis > Mesitornis unicolor. The sequence continues at coordinate 16,608 of NW_010160497.1, read as the reverse complement.
AGCCCAACCCAGCTTACCAGAGCCAGAGAAGTGGGGCGCGCAGTGCCAAGCAGTGACTGATGCAACGTGAGCAGCCCTGAGCCAGCAAACAGAAGAGACCTGGCCTGGTGAAAGGGGAGTCTAAATCCCATCGGTTTATAGCTAGGACCTGGCTGAAAACTTTAGGACAAGAAGGAAACAGTAAAGCTACAGACCTTGCGTCCACCACGAACCCCACTACGCTCCTGGCTATATCAGTTCTTATGAACACAAACTGTTATTTAGCAAGGAAGCATGTCAATGGAATAATATACTCCAGATTCATTACTGTCAGCTCACTCAGAATTCTGTGTATTAATGACCAGATTATATCTGTTTATATAATACAAATTACCATAGAGCGACTGCAGGCATTGAAGCACTCCTTGTCTGTTTGACACACATAAATAATGGAAGAACTCATGCTGCATTTGGTACACATGAGTAACCTTTTATCCACAGCACCCTCGGTGCAGGCTGGAGAAATGACTCGGGTTTCAGATTCCTCGCTCCAGCTGTCATTAGCCCCGCAAAGCATTAGTGATGCGGTGGCTAATTGATGTCCTTGTTGGACATTATTTTATTAGTCAGGCCTGGTGAGCATCAAGTGGAATTTTAATGCCCCTCTATCCTTAGGTCCACGTGGCCATAAGTGTTAAGGCTTGTAAATAATTAACTGGACTCTAAGAGCAATTTTAGGAAGAGGCAAATAAGTTCTCTTGTGGGTTGGGGCTGCTCTGGCTGCCCTGGTGTTGTGACCAATGTAGGTTCCTGGCAGGGATGAGCTGAGCTCCCCACAGGTGGAAGGGACAGCCCAGACCTCGGTTCCCCAGTGATGGTGGTTCAGAGTGGTTTATTGACCAGGTCTGGGGTTCATAGCATCCTTGGGTGTGGATGGTCCTCGGGAAAGCTGCCATGGGGAAAGGGGAGAAGCAGGAGTTTGCAAAGAGCCTTGAGAGACGCTTCAAATGAAGGCTCAAGAGATAAAGCTGTGCCGTGCTGCCATTGCTGAAACCAAAAACACAGCATTGCATCAAGCTGTCCCCAACATGTGGTGAGCAATAAAGGATTTGCACAACCCGCTGTGAGCTTCTGGCTCTTCTGAAAACCCACGTGCCAGATCACAGAGGGGTAGGGGCTTAATGGCTGTGTCGGTCAGGGCACTGAGCGCCATGTGCTGGTCCTGAGCGCCCTTCGGCAGCAAGACCACGGCTGGGGGATCGACGGTGAAACTGAACCCCTCTGTGAGTGCGAGGGAAAGGTTTCACTTTGACAGTCAGCATGCAGAGCATGTTGCTTTGAAAATACTAACCTTCTTCTTCTACTTTTTGCTCTAAACCTGGCTAAATAACCTGAAAATGAGCATAGATTTATAAATCAGGGGCAAAAAATATTTTCCTTCAGGCCAAAATGAAATCTGGGGAATATTTTCCTTTTTAAAATTTCATCTTCCTTTTCTCCCTTTTGTTTTTTAATAGCACTGGGATGTCCACCATAAACCCAGGCCATCCTGAGCGAGCGGATGGTCCATACTTTGGTCCTCAGTACCATCCCCTGCCGATATCTGGGGACTTCTCCCCTTCCTTTTCCTCCTCTACCTGTCTCTCCGTAACTCGTCTGGGGCAGGAATCCTCTCTTCCTACATGAATATTCTGCATTTGTTCTCAAAAATGAGGCTCTGAGGCAACAGCACAATGCAGAAAATAAATAATGTAAAGAAAACCTTCATCAGTCTCCCGAGATCCTTACTCCAGCCCTGCTTACAAACTGCACGGACCTTCCAGGAGCCAAGTAAAAACGAACAGAGAACTTGGGCGCACCAGGCTCCTCATACATTAGGCAATAATTATAATGTATATTAACTGCCTGGGTGTTGAAAGAGTCCCAGCATGAGATTGCTTCTCTAATAGGAGACAGAAGTGATAAAAGACAGTAATAGATTGCCTTTCAGATGTGGAATTAAAAGCAGCACCTCATTAGATTATTTCTCTTTTTTTCACAGCCTCTAATCGCAAGTAGCTCCTTTTCAAGTCAGATTTCCATTTCCAAGGCTAAGCTCGGCAACACAAACAGAAATTAAAGAGGGGATGGGGGTCCTATTCTGACCTCTCCGGCATCACAGGAATGAGGAGTAACTGGGCTCAGCTCAGCAGTGCTGCCCAGCCAGGAGCCAGCCCACCTAGGCAGCCCTCTGAAGAGACGATCATCAAAAGAGCAAGATTTGGCAGCTTTTTTAAAATTTTATTTTAACTCTAGCTGCAGCCACTACATTTCCCTTTTTTACGAGATAGCCTAAAAGATAAAGCTTTTGAATTCAAGCAATCAAACAGAGAAATGAAGTTACTTCAAAGCAGTGGTGGAGGTTCTTAAAAACTGACATTTCCACTTACTGCTCCAGCTTGTCTCTAGCAAGGAATGCTTTCCAGACAATTTTGGCTGCTGTTTTTAAAAGAAAAGTATAGAAAGCCGGAGAAGAAAAAGCTGGGGTTTAGCTGAGCTGAGAAGCACAGTAAATAACATTCATTAGGTTCTCCTGGACAGTTTTAATGACTCAGAGTTTTAAATCGTTCATTCAACAACTTTACAGGCCAAAATATAGCTTGGTTTCAAACTCAAATCCTTTGGCAGGAGCTGCATAATCCATAAAACATTTGAAGGGGGGAGAACAGGGGGAAAGGAAAGGAGGTATAAAATCAGGCTGGGAATGGTGTTGCTGGTCAAGTTTCATCTAAATCAGCCTCCAAGTCTGTATCGATTGCACCTAAAAATAAAGGAGTCCTGAGCACCTCCACCTTCCCACCCCCAGAACCAGGACCAGCACAACCACGTGCACGTTTTGGATGCCAGTGCTCCCCGAGACACCCAGAATGGGTTAACCAGGTTTCACCGCCCGCATTTATAGTAGCCGAGCTCTTAAACACAGATGGCGACTTGGATCCTGCGCCACAAAAGCTGCATTTTTTCCCACTGTGCTGTCCACCCACCCGGGATGGGAAATAAGCTCTTCAGCAGAGGAGGGTTTTCACAAGATTCATGCACAAAGCCAGGCCTGGGGTTTAGGGCTTGCTTAAATCTCCCAAAATGTTGTGGCTTGCGTCCCTTGGGAGTGATCCCACTGCGTCCTCCCATGTGGGGTGCAAACCCTGCTGCAAAGTCTGTGCCCCGACGCTGCTGCGGGGGAGCTGGGACAACTGAAAGCAAAGCCCCACAGCTTGGTCATGGCTCTTCTTGAGGAGCCTGGGGATGCAGGGAGCACCCAGGAGCTTTTCTGGAGCCCAGGGGGCTGGTTTTGGGTGCAACCCTATGGGGGTCACAGTCACCTCCTGGGAAGTCCATCCCCTTGCCCAGCTCCTGATGAAGAAATGGTGGTGGAGCATTAAAGGGAGCTCCCGATGCCTGGGGGCTACTGACAGCCACCTCACTGCTGGCCCTGTCCCCAGGGTCACATGCCCAGGCAGGGCTCCTTGGGGAAAACATCCTGTGCAGGATATTTTAGGGAAAGCCTGCAGCATTTTGGGAAGTTTTGGTATGTAGGCACTTGGGATAAGCATGGCGGGGCCTCAGATCTCACCTCCAGTGGTGCAGATCAGGAGTGCCTCCACTGTGGTCTGCAGGGGCGTGGGAGTGGAGCGGGGCTCTTTGCTGTGCTGCTTGTCCGGAGGTGATGAGAAGCAGGGAAGATGCTTTTCTGTACGTCGGTTTGATGAACATGGTGTTGTGGTTGAGAGATGTCTGGGAGAGCCCTGTGAGGGGAAGGACAAGAACATACAGGATTTCCCGTTTATCAGCTGTAACCACCTCCTCCATCTCTGCTGTCAGACAAGAAAGGGATTGCAGGAAGGAGCTGCGGTCCAGGCAGGAAAGGGATTTCAGCCCTATCACACCACACTGCGGCACATCAGGCCCCGCTGATGGTTTGCCTGGATCTGAGATGCTTTGTCCGGATCAGACTTGTGGCCACATGAATTTAATTGCAGCGGCATCGCAGCTGTGTGGATTACCCAACACAATCAGCAGCTGGGTATCGAACCTGCAGTCAAAACCAAAAGCCCACAAATGCAGAGCCTCTCACCACCCTCCACTTCCCAACTCTGCTCATTCCTCCGGAGACAAAAAGCTCAAGCCCTGTGGCCATTTACTTGATAGAAATATGACCAGGTCCTAAAAGTAGCCATTAACCCCCCCTCCAAAAAGCCCCCATGGATTAATTTTGGTTGCTAAACTCTCTCATTCCCCCTTCCTCCCAGCATCCTGTTGCATGGCGAGCTCTGGCACACAAAAAAATGCACAGCTGAAAATGAAACATTTCCCCAGAGGAAACAAGGAAACCAACCCAGTAGTGAGCCCTTCCCTTTACTGCCCCATGTGCTAAATCCATTGGAGATGAGCAGTGCAGGCCGAGAAACCCCAGGACTCCCCCCTCCCTCGCTCTTTTATGGTTACACATTCTGGCGATAAGCAGGCAATAAAATCCTGCAGCCGCATCAAGAAAATTAGATCAGTTCCACGGCTGCACATCCGCATCTGAACCCGATCAAGTAGCTGCTCATGCCAAGGAACCTGGGGAATAGCTCTTTACAGGGAGAGCGCGCGAGGGGACGGCATCAAATTAAAGATTCATTCAAATTAAAAGGTTCAATTTTAAAAGAGGCAGGGCCAAGCCAGAAGGAGCTGAGGAACGTATTTCTTAATGAGCTCGGTGGCAGGAGGATCTTTAATAATAGATCTGACGGGGGAGCCACGTCACCCAGCAGCGCACAAGGTATTTCCCTCTATACCATGATAAAAGGAAGCGCGTCCTCTGTGCACAGGTGGCTGTTAAAGCTCCGTCTGAGCCTGAGATTAAAATTCGGTGACCAGAACAAAAATGTGGTGTTCGTCTTATGCTTGGGCTTGATGATGCTGAGCCAATAGCACAGGGGAGAGCATGCCCTAAAAAAACAAAAGGGAAGGTAATGAATAGTTATGAAAGAAAATGAATAATTCTATGGTAGGGTGAGGTTTTCAATAACTTGGCAGTGCCCCTGCCTTGTCCCGATTTGAAAACACACTTGGCAGGAGAAATGCTGCCCTCTTCAAAGTACAGATGAGGGTTAAAAAAAGGGAAAGCTTTTCTCTGGCCTCTGGCCTTAATGGCTGGGACAACCTCAAGGCAGATGCTTACAACATGGTCCGGACTTCTCCTTTATAAATAGGTTAGGATACATAAGGTGTGTGCTGTGATGAACCCTCAGAGCATTAAAAACACGTGTGTATCACTTAGGCACATCACTTCCCCACAACTGCATTTTCAAAATGAGATTTCTCTAGCTTCTTCTAGATGTGGGAGCAGAAAATAAAAGGTATTTTACAGCTATTATCCTTTCTTTTTAAAGCAAGAATGCTTCCATTGCAAGGAAAACACAAGCTTTTAACAAAAATAGTTTAACAGTAATAGCTTAAGTGCCTGGTGAGAGGGCTCTGAGCTGACAGCCTGAGCTGGGGGGGGGATACCTCTCCCTGCCCCATCTTGGGAGTGAGCTCCTCAGCAGCCTCACTGCCCCTGTGCCGACTGCGAGCCCTCGCCCTCATCAATACCCCTCCTTGTCCAGTGTTGTGTCACACAGAAATGTGAGGCGAGGAAAGAGCCCCCAAGAAAAGACAATACCAAACCACTTGTTTCTAACCTGTGCAGGAAGCAGGGGATGGCACAGGGGGGTTACAGACGCTCACAGCTTTATTATAGTTATGACAGGCAACTTCAGCTCCATCCTGGCAGCTCAGTTCTGCAGCTCTCCAGGCTTTTCTCACTCAACGGCATCAAAACTCACTGCCCAATATTGCACCCTAAAACGTTGAGAGCAGCAGCCCGGCTGAGGGCTGCCTCCCTTTCCAGGCCGATGTGGGAGTGCAAGAGGGGCCAGCGAGAAGAGAGACGCTCTCTGTGAGCAAGATTTATGTGAGCAGTTGTGGGAGGGAGGAGAAGGAGGGCTTGGGGGCTCAAGAAAATCTGCAACTGGTTTTTTTTTCCAGGGTTGGCTCCCTGGCCGGCAGCACTGCTTTGTGGGCTGCCAGCAGCCCCGACAAACTCATCACTCTTCTGCCTCGGCCACGCAGAGGCTTTGCAGGAGGCTCCTGGGCTCCGGAGAAGCGCAACAGGCTGTGGGAAAGCAGGTTGGCAGCAGGAATGGGCAAGAGCTTTGCCAGGCAGGTGGGGAAAGGGGAGAAAAACAAAGAAAAGAGCGATTTGTGGCCCCACATCTCCAGCTGCAGATCAGTCCTCCTCCCCCCACCCCTTAATTTTCTTAGTTGACTTCAATATCCCTCTCTTTCCTCAGCAGTTTGGCTCATTCGTCCCCCTCAGGGGAGAGATGAACTGCCCATTTCAGCAGCTGCCTGCAGATAGACTGCAATATACAGCACACACAAATACATATTGGTGTAAGCATTTATATGTATATCTGTATATCGGTGGTGCTCTGAGACGTGGGTACCCAAGGGCATGGTCCCCCATCAGCCCCCAGCTCAAATTTCTCCCTTCCTTGCTCTGAATTGGGAGACATTTCAAAGTCAGGCTTAAGGCCTTAAACTGCTCCACTGCCTTGGAAGTCTTCCCCACTTGCTGGAAGCGAGGTCTCTGCTGCGGCACCGCAGCCCTGGCATTCGCAAGCCCCGCTCGCCCCAACAGCGGATTTTGGAACAAGCATTTTATAGCAAGCAATGTGGCATCGATGAAGGGGCAGGGTTTGGGAAGAGGTCTGACCTGGAGCACTGGCATTTTGATGTTACTTCATGAACAGTAGTAAAATTAGAGTCCAGCATCTCTGTCCTGGGAACAGGGAAGTTCTGCCATAGATGTGGATAGGTGAATGAAGCTAAGAAAAGGCTTAGGGATGCACTGACCCATGCTAAAACTCAGTATTTTAAAATGTTAGAACCTGGCATAGCATTGGAGTAAAGGGCTTGGGGCATTCACCAAATCCTTCGAAACTAAGTAGTTTAGGTGCCACCGTGCCCTTAATGAAATGCCCTGACCCAGGACCATGTTGTCACTGCATCCCACCAGCCGCTGGCCATAAGGAACATTCTGAGTCACTTGGTGCCATAAAAAAACGTCACGGTGCTCAGTCACTGTGCTTAGCACAGATCTAAAGCATCGCCTGCCTTCTCAGTGAGGGTGACAGAGCCCTGGCCCAGGCTGCCCAGAGAGGTTGTGGAGTCTCCTTCTCTGCAGACATTCAAAACCCGCCTGGACACCTTCCTGTGTAACCTCATCTGGGTGTTCCTGCTCCGGCAGGGGGATTGGACTGGATGAGCTTTGGAGGTCCCTTCCAATCCCTGACGGTCTGGGATTCTGTGATTCTGTGACTCTTGGATCACATCACACCAGTTCCCATTCACAAAATGAGCAAGTTTTTGGCTCTCATGATTGCAGGGTGAAAACCACTGGAAGCACCTTAGCCCCTAGGCTTGCAATGGCAGAAACAAATAAGAAGCACAAGCAAGCTCATCCTTACGTCGGGATTTTCTTATCCCAGCCTTCCACACTTTTTTCAGTTGTTATTTCTGCCGTAATACCCTATTTTGTCCTTGTTTTATGATATATGAGACCTGGAAAGTAGGTCACCAAAGAGCAAATGTCCTACTGCCTTTAGGATCTGCCAGGATTGGGACTGAGCGCATGGGATGGGTCTTGCAGGATGGCTGGGTCCCCATAATGCTGACATCTGCCTAAAGCATCAAGGGGCAACTTTCCCTACTGACACTTCACTTTCCCAGCATGACCATCCACTGCATTCTTGAGCTAAAGGGGATTTTTGTACTCATTTAAGACTATTTTGTCCTTAGCAAAGCCCTGTTGAGGGCTCCCTGGTGGGGAACAGCCCATTCCCATGTGCTGAGTTTGCTGTGCTCCAAACCAAACATTTTTAAATGTTTTGGCTGCTCTACAGCAAATGCCCTTGATTCCCACTTGGGGTAGGTCCCTTGGAAAGCAATTTATGACAAGTTTTGGGTTTTAATTAGAAAGTGGCTGCATAAAATGTTAAAAAGAGACTACTGTTAAACTATACCTGTTACAGCTGCTCTGTGGGGAAAAATATACTTCGATATACAAAACAATGGAGGCAGAAGTCTTTCCTTGCTGGCTGTCTTTGGAGAAATAAACACAATAAATATGATTTATACAGCAGCTCACATGCTTAACATAAGGCAGGCAATAGTTCAGCTGTTTCCTTGCTCCTGAAGGTGGGAAATCTGGTTACACTCGCCCCCTTCCTGAGTTGTTGGCATATCCCAAGGAGAGTGTGGTATTCCCGTGTTTCACAGGAGCAGCGCAATATGACAGAGAGACCTAGAAATCAAGAACCAGCACAAAAGCAATAAATACCAACCACAGCGCTGAGCCAATTAGTGAAACAAGGGAAGACCAGTTCAGCCTTAGGTTTTCACTTAAAGGCAGCAATGCCTGGACTGCAGCCTGGGAAATTCGCAGGCTCCAGCAGCTCCTTAAATTCACCTTGTGTAAACTCAGTGGAAAGGTAAAAAAATTCGCTCCTGTTCTGGGCCAAGCTGGTGAGAAGCTGCGAAATGGCTGAAGGAGGAGTCTGCAGGCAGATGAATGTGGGGATTGACAAAACAGCCAGAGCAGGCAAATGAACTCAGCTGGACACGTGAATGGATCAATAGGGATACGTGAGCAGCCCCCAGCTCAGCCGGTTAGCGAGAGCTTTGGAAATGATTGGGGCCCAAAGCAGCACTTGGAAAATGCAGCCAGAAAACGGGGCTGGAATCAAGGCTGACCTCATCTCCTCGCTGCATGAGGAGGAACCTGACACAGAAATCAAAGCGCTCAAATCACCATGTCACTTGGAGGGCACGGGCATAGCAAACAGCAGAGAGAGCACCCCAATATCCTACATGAGAGATACATGAAAGCATGAGCAGAGGTTTTCGTGCCAGTAGCTCTCACCCCAGCTGGAGGAATGGCTTTCGAGCTGAGTTTAGTTCAGTTCTTGAGCTTCTAACACAGAGAAGTCAATGTCACGTGTCCCAAGCAGCAGCTTTTGCCCTATGAATCCATAACCAAATAAAAGGTTTTAAATCAGCTTTTACTCAAAGCTCCTGTATCAGTGCTTTTTGGTTGTGAGAGCCATGGCTCTTCTGGAATGCCCTTCTCTAAAACAAGGCAGTGGGAGCAGACTCTGCTGCTGCATGAAGCTCCCCTACTCCAGAAGCTCATGAGAAACAAGCAGCAAAACGGGCTGAGCTGGTCACCTAACCACAGCCTTGCGCAGCCAGTATTTATCACTCCACAGCTATCCAGACTGGCAGGTAATAGTGACACAGCACTGGCTGCAGCTCTCAGTGGAGCACAAGATCCCCATTTCTCAGTCTAACTGGGAAGTTTTTGCATCTGGAGACCTGCTCTGTTTAGAACTCTGCTGATGCTCCCCTTTGGCTGCCGTCACAGCCAGTTCCTCTCTCATCAGGGCCTTGTGGCTGCCTCACCTTCCCCACACCAGCTCTGCCAGGCTGCAAATGTTGGCAGCCGCCTCCTTGTCCCAGCTGAAATCAATAGAAGCGGCTTCGCTTTTCAACCCTCTCTTACTTTCAGAAACCTGGGCCGCACCCAGGTGAGAGCTCACGTCACCCCCAGATAGCCATCGGCTCCTGGAGCCGCCCTACCTCTCACTGGGATGCTGGCGGCTCATCCGGGAGCTGCTCTGCCGACTTGATCCATCACGCCTCCGGTATCTTCAATCAGGAGCCCTGAAAAGTGAAATACTCTTTCAGAAAGTTGTTTTCAAATGGAGAAGGATATTTCCACTGGGGCTCAGGGCCACGCTGGCCACCAGCCCTGGCATGTCCAATGGGTCACAGGGGAGCCATGGGTGCACTGAGCAGGAAATAGGATGGTTTGCTCCATCCTCTGAGAAAGCAGAAACCCAGGAGCTTTCAGTCATTCCCCATTACCTCCGGTGACATCTGAAGGACACAGAGAAGGACCAGACAATGCTGGGAGCAGGAGATCCATGTGCAGTCATTTCTCAGCTCGGCTGGACCAGAGAGTGGGGGGGCTTTGGCACATCCATCCTCCGGACATCGCCAGGGAGAGGTGCGCAGGGAATGGAGCAAACCTCCCTCCTCATCCGCAGCACAGAGCGCTCCCACCCGCCACCACCATCTGGAACAAATCCCTCAGCCGGGACAGCAGCAGAGTGCAGGGAGCAGCAGGAAAAATAAGTTTTGTTTAACTTCTGCTGCGAGCGTCAGGAGTCTGCAAGTAAACTGGCTCACAGCAACAGCACCTCTAAAGCAGCATTTCCTGGCTGAGCTAAAAAGCTTTCTGTTAAATAACAGACTTAATGAAAGACAGCTTAAAAACTGCCTATTTCTAACGGAGCAACCCAAATTCCTAATTTCTGCATGCACTCGCTGCCCTGCGACACAGCACATAATACATCTATGCATACCGGCATGCGGTCTGAGAGCTGAAATATTATACCCGTCAGTTTGTCTGAGGGAGGAAGAGTTATCAGATTAGAGATCAGCAAGATTTAAGAACTGGGGGAGGATTTATCACAGTGTTTCTTGCGCTCATCTGCCTTATGTACTCAACTGGGATTTACTCAGAGTTGTCACTATTTGGGCTCTGAGGAGGAAGTACACGGAGTCCTGCGTTTCTCATTCACTGAGACATCCGAGCCTGTGCCTAAATTTACCCAAGAGAAGGGTCTCATTGAAGCTGGTACATTCATGTGCCTAAATGTAGGCATGTGTTTTAAATATCTTGTGAAGCTGAGGCTTGGGCACAGTAATCCAAAATACTTCCACGTTTCTAAGCTTGTCCCCAGCCTTGCTCCTTTCAAAGCTTCTTCTGAGTTGCTCGAACCCTTTGCACATTAAAGTTTCCCATTTTGTGCAGATACTGGGTCAGTTTTATTGGCAGAAGCCCAGACAATTCAGCTGCTCCCAGGGACAAAGTCAAAAGCAACATTCAATCAGATATTTGGGCTGCATCAGGAATGTATGCATTACCTTTATTCTTATTTATTCCTTGCCGCAAGAGTTCAGCTTTGCTCCCCTTAAATGATCAAACTTCTAAGCACTATTTTCTTCAGCTGTTTCATTTGCCATGCAAGACTTAAGTGTCACAGCTAAAAAGTCCCATTACACCATACACTTTTTCTTTCTGGAAAACAAACCCAAACCAACCTTTTTCCCTAACAAAGATACCTGGCAAGATACAGAAATAGCTGTAAAAATAACAGATTAAGCGTAACAGCTGTCCTGCACCCGTCTAATTCTGTGCTGTGTTTCTGGTGGTGCCCACCAGCAGACGCCCACAGTACCAGAACAATCAAATCTGTGACAACTGTCTCACATTTGATGAGAACAGACTGAATTTCCAGCTAATTACCCCGTGTGAGATGGGGCCTTCTAAGCCATCTCACAGTGCAGACAGGGACATTTTTAACTCCGGTAAAGGCTTTGCAAGAGGACCGTGCGTCCCTGCAATGCAGCATCAAAACTCCCTTCATTTTTTCCCTGCTTTTGTTTAAGAGCAGCGTTCCCAGGCTGCATTTCCAAGAGGTTTTGGGTTTTACAGCTGTCCCGACACGAATTTTCTCAGCTTTGCAAGGCTCCCCCATATCCTGTTCAGACCGGCTTGTCTCTGTGTGGAAGTGATGCTCCTATGCTGCGTTCCTCAGGAGCAGATGTTCCCGCTGATCCCACATCACAGCGCTCAACGTAGTACACGGCCCCATTTTGAAACAATTACCCAGTCACTGCTAGAGGAAACCTAAGGGTTGGCTACTTGTACACTGTGGAAACAACAACAAAAAAAGAAAATAAATCAAAAGTAATCTATGATTTATACTTCTTCCAAGTGTGCTAAGATGCTCTAAATTTACAGATTATTAAAATGGCAGCGCGTCCTGGTTCAGCTGCTGGCCCCAAGATTTGTTATCTGGAGACACAAATCTCTGGGCAAAACTGCTGGCAAAGGGCTCCCCCAGCCCCTCCAGTGACCAAAGAAAATTAATTAGAATCTTTATTTACACAAATTAAAAGCTAATGACTTAGCGAGGAGCGTTTAGAGCGGTGGCATCCATAGCTTTTGGACCACGGACTGCTATCAACACACAAAATTTATTGTGGGATACAAGGCAGTTCAATTACGAAGTCCTTAACAGAAGGTGCTCTGGAGAAGATTGTAAACACCCAGCTCAGGGCCTCATACCCGTGGCTGTGACTCCAGTTGTCTGCAGACAACAGCTCGGGAGCTGTTTGTGCAGGGCATTAATGCAGACCCAGTAAATGGCTGTAGTGCCATAAAAGCCAGCAGAGCTACACACAGATTTATATCAGCTAAGAATTTGATCCCCTACACTAAGTGGCAACAATACCCACCAAAAAGCAACTTGCAGGCCTCCCTTTGATTGTGTCGAGATTCCTCCAGCTTAATCCCACTCAGGGAAATCCATCTCATGGTCATACGGACCCAGATCAAAACAAGCGAGCACCCAGCACGGAGCCCATTGCTGCCAATGCACATCCCCTACTTGTCCCCTTGTCCCCCAAAGCCCCATGGCCAATATGACCTGGCCAGCACAGCGTGCAGGTTACAAGGAAGATGCCAAGAACTGAGTTTCCAAACACGGAGCAGCTGCCAGGCCATGCGTCCCCGCTGACACACAGCCTGGCAAGGAGAGGTCCAGTCTGCCAGGACCAGGCCGAGCTGGGACAGCATCTCCAGGAGCAGGCTGAGAGCCCAAGAAGGGACAGCATCTCCAGTAACAGCTCAATAGCAGCAGATGGAGATAGGAGACAAGCTGAGGGTCAGGAGAGGGCTGGCAACAACGACGAGCTTCAATTAACTGAAAACAGCAGAGGCAGCCTGAAATAAAGCTCCTTCTCATATCAGCCGACACTCAAGGCAACTGCATTTTTGACCATCAAAGCAAAACCAAAAAGCTTTGCTCTCTGCAATTGCTCACAGACCTTAGCTGGGAAGTAATCCTGCCGCTCAAAATTTTCGTGAGAGAAATGCTTTCTCAAGCTCCTGGAAGGACCACACAGGACAGACACGCCAGAGACATTCCCAGGTATTATGTGGGGAGGTTTCAGAGGTGAAACTCTTCTCTTAAGTACATTTTACTCTCAAGCAGACAGCCCCTAAAACAGGAATGGCTGAACTGAAGGGTGGGAGTGGAGCAGTGAAACGTTCACGGGGACCCATCCAGGTCACCGCTAACTCCAAATATACATTCAGCAGCCATCACTCCCTGAAGAAAGGTTGGAAGATGAGGTTTGCTCACCTGGAGGCTCTCAGGCCAACGACTCTATTGGAAAATGATCCTTGGGCTGGCTTCACCTCTATTACGCCCTGATTCCCTCCATCCAGGCTCCCTGCTGAAGGGAAAGAGCTGCCTTACCCCAAAGGAGGTGTCTCCAAGAGCAGAGACGACTCACAACCTAGAGGGCCTGTTCCAAAAAACACAGGGAGGTGCAGAGGGCTAGCAAAGATGTGGACATCCTCATTGCCCTGCAAACCAAATCCCACCTCAGGGGGGGCATGGCCATAGGACCTCTGTATAGGCTTCTTTTCGCGTACACAGAAACAGTTGTTTTGTAGTGAAAGGCAAAGCTCAGACCCAGCACTTCTTCCTTCTGGAACAATCCTACAAGGCTCATCATTGATTAAAGTGATTTTGGCTCCCCACCACCCCCCTGGACTGGCCTTTCTGCACATACCTGGGAGTGCAGCACTCAGGGACTGAATTACCAGGGTTATACTACTTGCCTGTGTACTTTTAACTACAGTGAGGCATTGGCAGAGCTCAGCACACTAATTCACCTTCATGTAAACATGATTATTTTAAATGAACTCCAGACGAGGTTTAACTGTAAAAACATCTCCAGGTTTTGAAGCATTTTTTAGTGTTCAGCTCGGAGTTGTTTTCGCCACGGCAAGGATTTACCCTTTCCTCAGTTTACAAAGAATATTTTCAGAATTAATGATGTCCCAACACCCCTCCAAAGTCCCAAGTCAGAAAATTAAGCTGCAGTAGGATTTCACAGGCAGGATTTCCCCTTTCTGAGCCGGCCGTT
>NW_010160497.1:0-2462 GCF_000695765.1 Mesitornis unicolor | reverse complement strand
GGAATGCTTTCTGCTTTCAAAGCCAAGTTGAGGAAGAGAAAACAGCACGAGGTATTCACTTGGCCACGTTTCTTTCAATGTTTCTGGCGTAGGGTTCCCACTGTAGCTCATGAGGAGAAGTGGCAGAAGAACAGTGTGCATACGTTGTAACGGTTGTATTTTCTCTGAGCAGACGTGCTGCCAGGACGTGGCAGATTAAAGAAGTGGTGTTACTTCAGACAGAGCAGAATAACATCTTGCCAGTGGTGTTTATTTGTAGAGACCCATGATTTATGCTTTCCTATTTGTAAAGAGGCTGAGAGAAAAGGATCACGTGCGCTCTGTTTAGATAATCCCTGAGGAAATTCAGAATATGTCAGGCAGGGAGAGATAGGGTTTGTTCTCGTGGATGAGAGGGGCTGGGAAATGACAGGGAGATGTGAGATTTCCTCCAGATCGTGGAATGAAGTTCAAGGCTCTGATTTTCTGAGAAGATTGAGTGTGGGTTGTGAGAATGAAGCAATTAAGATAACAACAGAAATAGTCCAGGTAGGCTGGGCTGAGAGTTCTTTGCTGTTATTTATTGCTGAAATGCAGATAAAAAAATGTTCCTCTCTGAAGTATCTTTACCTGTCAACAAGAAGATGCAAAACTGTTCCTACAAGCATGAAAGAGGAAAAAACCTGTCACACCTCTCCTGCTCTTTGCTTTCCATAAGGATGGTGTGATCCCCATCTTGTCCCTCTGCACCCTCCTAGTTTTGGGACAACTTGCAGAAACCAGCTGCTACTGTCCCAGTAAAGGTCTCTAAGAACCTGAACAAAACCACAGGTATACCCTGCCCTGAAAAACATTGAAATTAGAGGCAAGAGTGTGACTGCTTTTAAAAAGAAAATACTTATTGCAAAGACGGCTTTAGCTAATTGATCCGAGGAAGCAAAACACAGTAAAACAAAATCAGCTGTTCACATTTTGGCTTTGAAAGAGGCAATGGCACAGCAGCCCGGGCACAGAGCGGGAAGTCCTCCTCAGTCTGGAGCTGCAGAGCTTATGGGCCAGAGGAATCCCTTACTCTACAGCACCTGGCACCGAACTGCCTAGAAAGCTGCCGTAAACAACCGGCATTAACAGCCCTAAGTGCTATTCAAGCAGATGCTGGGTTTCACAGCAAGCACCAGGTTTGATCGGTGGCTTGGTGCCCGCTGCTTTGCTGTAGGTGCTGATTAAGGAAACGCAGCAGTGAAGGAGCCGCAACTGCTGCACGGAAGGGGAGATGGTGTTCGTGTGACAGATGCAGGATGCTGAATGCCCTTCTCCAAGGGCACATCATGCAGCAAGAGCACGATTTCCAAGGCCGTCAGAATAAAAAGAAGGAGGGAAAAAATATGACAGAGTGCCACTCACCCAGCAAAATCCCCCATCACTGCAAGAAGCATTTCCCAGAACCCATTAAAAATAAGCTCAAAGTCATCATTTCAGTGGTGAGATTTTTATATGGTCATCAAACGGTCGGCTATCCAGGTGACAACAGGCTGCAAAGTAGGTACAACTGTACATGTATTAAGGAACGGGAAGCAACCAGGGGAGTTTTTAAAGTTTTTTTACCCTCAGCTCTTCAGATGACTGATTTTTGCATCTCTTTTTTCCCCAGCTATTTTTCTGAGAACTGCCCTAGACCTGCAATGGCAACTACACGGATAAGAACAGTGTTGGCTTTGAGTTCAAGCCATTTCGTGGTCTTCACGTACCCCTTCAAGGTACTCAAGAGCTTCAGTCCAGGACCCATCAGCCTGGAAGACCTATGGGTTTGGGGTGATATCTGATCACAACAGTGACACTTCTCTGTCCCAAGCAAGCTCTGCAGAGGGGTGAAAAGGCACCTCTTACAAAACGGACTGGGAATACTGGGGAATGACCTCTTCTATCAGCAAAGCACCTCACAGGCTTCTGATTCCACTTCTGATTTGACTTCTCTCTTACCTTCTGGTTTCTAACCTAAATATGCAGCAATGTACAAGGAAGAAAAACAACCCCTAAACTACATGAGTCCACTTTCTGCACTCACCTCTCAGGGCAGAGAATGAGAGCAAAAGGCAAAAGCGAGTTTCACTTTCTACCCAAAATACAACAAAATCTCTAGATAATGACACAGGATTATGGGTTTGTATTACTGCCACCACAGGAGCAGGCATTATTATGGCCACATCACCGCAGTGAGATTTCAGTATTTTCTGGGGAATTCCTGACAAAAGCTTCTGTTGCAGTTCCCTCACCAACTTCTGTAATGAGATGGCACAAGAACACCCCCTGGAGAGGCAGAGAAGAGCCTCGGCTGGCTGAAGAAGCCACAAAGAGGTGGCCAAAATTCCTTCTGGCTTAGCATTATCTCACTGTTCTCTAAGTAACTGTACCACTGTCTTGACAGAAACATAAAAGTGCTAAAACACACAATAGTGTCCCCCCTCTAGTAGATGTGGGGGGAA
>NW_010160496.1:0-4005 GCF_000695765.1 Mesitornis unicolor | reverse complement strand
GGTCCCTTCCAACTCCTGACATCCTGGGATCTGTGGTCAGGAAGACGCGAGCAGACAGGGAATGGTCACATCCTCCAACCTCCAGAAAGGAAGCGCTCGCTGTATTTACCAGCTCATTTCTGCAGTTGGTCATTGGCTCTGTTAATCACCGTTCTGTCCAGGTTAGGGCTCGACTCTGTCCTGGGGTGTATCAGCCCATTGCTGTGGTCCTCTACACACAGACCCCTACCTGGGGAAGGCTTCGGCAGCCCAAGCAAACCCCAGAAACTGATTTCCCTGTGGACTCTTGAATTCCTGTCTGAAGAAAATGCACTGAAGCTGCCACCCACTCTGTCTGGCCGATGAAATAAAATATTGACCTTTTCCAAGCACAATATTATCATTCCAAGCATAACATTATCCAGTTCTGTCTGAGATTGTTTCTCAGCCCTGAAAAGGGAACTCACCTGGCAGCCCCTATCAAGGCAGATAAAACACCACCGTGTGCTTTTTCAAATAAGAAACTGATTGTGCCAGTGTCTGAAGTTGGTCCACGGAATAATTCTGTATTCACTTTACTTTACAGAGAGTATCACTTGCTTAATATGACTTCTGAGTAAAGGAAGGCAAAGTGCCCTTGTCTGTCCCCCTGTTCTCACTCCTTGCACAGAGCGTTACTACAGGGAGTTCCTCTCCACGTTATCTCACCACCGCAGAGTAGGGACTCTGTGTTTGAGCAGCAGCGTCTTGAGGACAGGAGGCAAAGGAGTGGCAAGAGCGGTGGTAGGAGCTGTTCCTCGTGGTTAGCACAGGGTAAAACACACGGAACAAACACACTGATAGAGAAAATCCCCTCCCGCTCAGAGCCCGTGCAAGGCTCCTCATCCCTTCAGTCTATCAGAGACTTATTTTGCTAAATTAAATAAGGGTTTAGTGGTGTAGGCTTGCAGGCACGCTGGTCACCATCCTCTCCTTTCCCTTGCAGAAGCCATCGCAGTGAGATGGTCCCTGCAGAGGAGCACTGATAGCTGCATGGTCACAAAATAAACAGGGCTCGAGCATCTCCTCATCAGCCTCCTGCTTCTCTTCCAGTTCCCAGGCTTTAATGGGCCGTTTTCCTCAGCACATCACACCGAGCGCCCATCACCTCGTCACGTTAAGGTGCCGGTTGGGCTGTCCTGCTGATGGGTATCACGTTGATGGTTCCCATCCTTTCTTTCAGGGCACTGGGCAGGGATGCATTCCCAGACAGCCCTGGACGGTACCCGCCCTTGGGGAGGTTTTCATCCCCTGGCACGGCTGCGCCGCTGAGCGAGACAGCGCATTTCCCCCTTCAGACTTCTGAAACTGGTGGGAACGTTGCATGTTGGCTTTATTTTCCTTCAAGTGTGATTAATGGTCAAAAATCTACATGTCACAGCTCAGCTATTTAGCTTTGGTGCACTGCTATGGTTACGCTGAAGGCCATTATTTTGATGGAGCTGAGGATAAGCTCTAGATATAGCTGCAGTTTGTTGAGCCAGGTTTTTGGCAAATTCTCTATGCAGTGCATTGCGAGTTGGCTTTTATGTTTGAGCTTGTGATTTGACATGCTTGCATCTGGGGGACTGGAGCACTTTGAGCTCAGCGGAGTTGTGCGTTACCGAGGCAGAGACTTGGCTCTTGAACCAAGGCAGGCAAGCGCGCCTATGAAAAAGCCTATTTGGTTTATGTATATTCTTCAGATGCGGTAAAACGATCCCTAATTCGTATCAGTGTCTTTTTAGGCTGCGAGGAAGAGAATGAGATGAGGTCATTTTGCTCTGTTCTTTCTCAAATTCTGAGCTGTGTCATTGTTTTATTTGAACGAGGATGCGGTTGTGTTGCGCGGGGTGGGCGATGGGAGAGGCCAATGCCAGCGAAGAGCCCCATAGAAGAAAACCCTTTCCCCTGCTGCATCCAGTGCCAGTCCTGCTCTTGGGCAGCTGCATGCAGAGACTTTCCTTGTCCCTCCAATGTTGGTGCCAGGCAAATTCAGCATCGCTGGCATCACTTTTTGTAAGAAAACAGACGTGGTGTCGGTGTTGCCATACAGGTTTGAAAGCTACTGATGGGAGAAGGGCAGGGAGCTTCTGAAAATATCCCTCTTTTTGAGGGCATTTCCCAGGATTTCCTGCTCATAACGGGTATGATTAGAGACAAGATTTGAGTGCATCGCCTCATATGGATTTTTATGTCAATGTGTGTCCGGGATGGAAAGGCTGTGATTTAATACGAGGGACGGGCTCCTCCACCAGAGCCCAGAGGTCCCCATACGTCAGAGCGGGCGCACGTCAGCGTTGCCATTGCGAGGAGATGTATGATCTCTCTTTATTTACTCCTGATTATTACTGATCATCTTAACCAGCAGGTTATCAATATATGAAGTAGAGAGGAAGTTCATTTGTATTATTTTGTCAATATCGGGGGTCATTTTTATAACTAAAAAGGGTCGAGAATAAGAGGGAGATGGATGGTCTGTGGCAACAGCAAACCATCCAATCCATTTACCTTGCTGCAGACAGCAGAGCTTTATCTGTGAACCAGAGCATTACACTTCACTCTTCAAGGTGGCTTTTTGCTCAGGTAATAAATAGCTGCAGATCCATTAAGTGATTGCGTTCTGTAGCTCTGCGGCAGCCAGAATTCAGAGCTGGTGACCTGAGGTGGTGTTTTCCCTACGGTTAGAGTGAAGATGGCACTGGTTTGCGGCTCAGAAGCACGTTGTGTCGGAGGAGATCGTATTTGTTTAGCGTAAAACTCTGCTAGGCCTGCTCCCAGGTTTGAAGATGAGCAAACTGAGTGAATGCAGATACAATTCACTACTTACAGCTGCTGCTTTAATCCTTTGACTGCACCCTCATCTGTTCAGAATTCAGTTTTATAAAGGAATTTCCCTTCCGGAAAAAGGAAGTTCAGGATAATATTTGTGAGGGTATTTTAAACAGAAAACCATAATTAATTTAAACTTTTTGTTTTCTTATGTGTACCGTTACATATTTCTTTTCTGGGACGTGTTTCAAGACGTGAGCAAAACACCAGAGCAGAGATTTACAGGCTTGCATTACATATTGGGACTTTTCTTTCAGAAATCACTGTGTGTTGCGAAAGGGAGATGCCGTTGGTGTGCGCTTACTGCGTGAGCATTTCATCTCCTCTCCTCAAAGATCTCCTCCTCTGTAGCTGGTAACACCAATTATCTCCCAATAGGAGTGGTAGATGGTTGTGGAAGGGAAACGCAGCTCTGAGTTGATCCCAGGACCACGCGCGATGAATGAAATACGGTCACTTTTGGCAAAACCGCCAAACTGCCGAGCGCGTTTCTCGTGCTCATTAACACCGGACTTGAGCAACGCGATAAGAACGCAATATAAAATCAAAGAGCCCCTAAAGACCGGGAGATTATGTTTAATGCCCTGCTATCACCAGCCCCTGAGTGCTTGGCAGGGAAACGGTGACATTTACTAATCAGTACCCTCTCTTATTTGTCTTGGCCGAAAGGCTCCACTCCTCAGCTTATTGAAGTTATTACAAATGCTCTCCATTAGGGTCTGTTTAACTTCCTGGTGTTTGCAGTCGGGCTCGATCACGGTGTCACGGAGCAGTTACGTCTTCAGAAAGCGATAGAGAAGTCGCGATACCATGTGTGCTAATTGCATGTTGGTTTTCTTTCTTGCAGTCTTTGATCTTCAACATATTCTTCATGCTTGGCATTCATTCTGCTTACATTTAACTACCCTGACATTCCTTCTTCCTACCATTAACTACCCCTGCACCTTTCTGGATGCATGGACGTGTGCTCCATGTGCTAAGAAGATGTTCTTTTCTTACCAGAAGATAGTTTAGGATGTTCCTTGCTTTTGAGCACCCTACTCTGTAACGATCCACCCCTGTAATCTGTGCTCCTGAGAGGTGGCAAACAGGAAAAGTTCCCCTGTAAAGGCAGAGGGGATGCAAGGTGTGAGCAGGGGTGTTCCCCATGCCATTCCCAGAATCACAGAATCCCAG
>NW_010160495.1:0-1056 GCF_000695765.1 Mesitornis unicolor | reverse complement strand
TTTTTTTTTGAAGATTGTCAGCTTTTCAAACTTTTCTGCTTGTCATTCTGGCTGAGTTTTCTGTTTATCCTTTTTTTGGTACTCTTTCAGTGATTTGAGGCATTTTTGCCAGTTAATCTCGCTTTTCTATAATTTTGCGGCAATTTGAATGTTTCTTGACATATCTGCTGCTTTTCGACTTCGGCAACTTTAAAAAAAACTTTTTCCAGTGTTTCGGCTTTTATGGCTTCTATTGGTGCTTTTGCTACATGTATTGGCAATATAAGGGATTCTAGGCATAAGTGCTGAGTTTTGTGTGTTTTCGCTTTGTTTTGAACTTACTCAGCTTTTCAAACTTTTCTGCCTATTACTCTCTCTTTTCCATCATTTTGTGACTTTTTAAGAGTTTCTTGACATTCCTGCTTTTCGACTTTGGCACGATACAAAAGCAACTTTTTCAGCTTTTTTGCCTTTTCTTGCTTAGATTGGGGATTTCGTTGCATATATTGGTAATTTAGGAGTTTCTAAGCATAACTACAGAGTTTTGTCCTTTCCTTCTTTTTCTGAATTTTTACAACTTTTTAAACGTTTCTGCTCATTATTCTCGCTTTTCCATCATTTTGTGGTACTTTAAGAGTTTCTTGACATATCTGCTCATTTTCGACTTTATCACCTTAAGAAAGGATCTTTTTCGGCTTTTTCGGCTTTTCTGGCTGATATCTGGCTTTTGCTACATATATCATCAATTTAGGAGTTTCTAGGCATAAATGCTGGCTTTTCTGTTTTCCTCCCTTTTTGGCACTTTTTCAGTCATTTCAGGCGTTTATGCCTGTTACTCTCGCTTTTCTATCATTTCGTAACAAATTAAATGTTTCTTGAGATATCTGCTGCTTTTCGAACTTAGCACATTAAAGAAGGAACTTTTTCATCTTGTTTTGCTTTTCTGGCGTATATTGATGCTTTTGCTACATGTATTGGCTCTTAAGGAGTTTCTAGGCGTAACTGCTGACTTTCCTGTTTTTCTCCTTTTTTCGCAGTCTTTCAGTCATTTCAGGCATTTCTGCCAGTTAATCTCGC
>NW_010160494.1:0-10349 GCF_000695765.1 Mesitornis unicolor | reverse complement strand
AACGGTCTGGGATTCTGTGATTCTGTGTATCACAGGCACACAACATTACAGAGAGGTCAGGAACATGGCCATGCATTTAAACTACATCAAGGCCCTGTGGAGACCTCAGAGCAGCTTCCAGGACCTGAAGGGTCTACAAGGAAGATGGGGAGGGACTTTTTACAAGGGCGTTGAGTGATAGGGTGAGGGATGATGGTTTCAAACTGGAAGAGGGGAGATTTAGACTGGATATTGGGAAGAAATTCCCCCTGTGAGGTGGTGAGGCCCTGGCCCAGGTTGTCCAGAGAAGCTGTGGGTGCCCCCTCCCTGGCAGTGCCCAAGGCCAGGTTGGCCGGGGCTTGGAGCAGCCTGGGCTGGTGGAGGTGTCCCTGCCCATGGGGGGTGGACTGGGGGGGCTGTGAGGTCCCTCCTAACCCAAACCGTGCCATGATCAGGCAGATCTGAACGAAACGCGACTGCTGAATCCATTTCATTGAAGAGCCACGCTACTCTGGGTCAGAAGGGTTTGCCTCACATTTAGAGATGCTCTTTGACTCCTGGAGCCCCTTCTGGAGCTAATGTTCAGCACCAAGTCGGCTGTGTGGCTGTATGTTACCATTATTTTGTTTTGCAACACATTAACATTTTATTTAAAGTGAAGAAAATGTCAGTGGATAAAGGTTGGGCAGAACGGTGACGTTACGGGGCCATTAATACCGCATTATAATTAGAGCCGCAGGAGAAATGATATTCTAACGGTTGTTAACATTTGCAAAGCTAAATGAATTGCAAGCAAACTGGGTTTTCTCCTTCTCCTCCTCTGCTTTTCATAACACAGCTCTTTAATTTACAGATCTTGTTATAATCTTCCAGCAGATAGTTTGAGCTATTTTGACAGTCTAGTAAACATTTTTAAAAGGATCTGTGCTTCCTTGTCTTCCAAAAAAGTCTATGTGTGCCGCCACACCTATCTGTAAAATGTATTTCTCACCAGTGTACTTTTGCATATAGAAGTTATGAAAATATGTTTTACTTTGAATATTGGGCCTTCCAAACTCTTATTGCTCACCAATGATCCTTTTTCTTACTTTTACCTCAAAAAGCTGGCTGTAAAGCAGTCAAGGATCATGCTGGTAACCCTGCAACTTGTCAGGAGGACATCTCTTCTTCTAAAGTTAGGAGAGCGGCAGTGCTGCCATTCCTTTTCCTAGTGTAGCAGCCCTCAGAAACTCAAATGAGTTGGAGGCATTGACCAGCAGAGTTGCCTTAAAAAATCAGAAGTGAGAAGTGACCAAAATTGAAGCCAAAGGGTCCTGCCAAAGGAACTGTTGAGCCCTATGGGCTATGAAAGACCTACAAACCCTCTAAACCGGGTTTGCTGCCTCCAGTAAGGAAGACAGAAGATGTGATAAGGACCTGACAGCCAGTATATGCTGTCATATCATCATCATCATATGTTTTTTTATGACGAGGGTGGTCGATCAGTGGCACAGGTTGCCCAGAGGTGGTGCAGGCCCCATCCCTGGAGATATTCAAGGCCAGGTTTGATGGGGCTGGGAGCAACCTGCTCTGGTACCAATGTCCCTGCTGACTGCAGGGTTGGACTGGATCAGCTGTAAAGGTCCCTTCCAACCCAAATCTATTGATTTTTCTATTCTATGACCTTATCCTGAGCTTTGTTCATGATTTACCATAGACCTCTGATGTCTTCTACTGCACTTCTGTGTCCTCACGTGCACAGTTTGTTCCCTTTCTTGTCCACCATATGTCTCCTCTTTCATATACACCCTGCTCTAGTGGGACATGAAACCTCCTGTGTCTCTACCAAAGTCTCAATATCAGTGAAATTTTACTTTGGTGCCAATAATTGGATTTGTTCCTCAGAAAAACTTCAGAGAAAGTGATGTTTTATCTCCGTGCAACAGTCAGGTAGATGCTTTAATGTGCTGTATATTGTTTTTCCTGGCTGTAAACATCTGCCCAGTGTTTTCAATAAGTGGGAATGGCCTGTTGCAATAACTCAAAGCAGGAGTTGTGCTGCAGATATTTTATTTACCCTTTTATGCTTATTAAATAATTTCTTACTGCAGCAGAAATGGCATTATTAAGTATGTGCCTAAAATACAGCCTGCATCACCTTGTTTTCTTCCAAGGGATTTCACATTATTTCTAACAAGATAAAGAAGTTTAACAGTTCAGCATCCATGACTTCCTTCTTTCCGTGTTGTCCTCATCAATCTTTGCTTTGTCTTTCACAATTGTCACACACAGACCAGAGCAGTGAGGCCATTTGGTCCTCCATGGATTAGTCCCATCATTATCTGTGCCCATTTGCTTTTAGCCTCTAAAGTCTCCTGTGACAACCTAGTGGTTTGGGGTGGTGTTTAAACCCCCACTTAGGGGGTTTAAACCTTTATTGAGTGGGATTTCGTTTATAGCTTTGATATCTTAATTTAGGTTTCTGTGTGTGTTGTATCCAAGCTTTTCTGGTCAGTGCAGGCAATGGGGCACCAAAGAGCAGTTCAGTTACCAGACATAGGTGTCTACTTAGTTCTCTATGCACCTATGACTGTAATTAATTTGGGTATTCCTCATTAGCAAAATGAAGAAGATGACCAGATTAGTGCAGAGACTAAAGATGAGGAGAACTGAGAATGGAAGGACCCTATGGGGTCAGCACTGTGCTTGGTCCCTATTCCTACCCGTAGCTACAGCCTGCTCAGAAGTCCCTGCCTTTGGAGTATCTTGTCCTTATACCTGAAAACCCTATGAAGATAAACCTGATTTCCAATCCAGTTTCACCATTTCTCCCATGATTTTTGGCGTGTTTACTTAAAGCTCCACCTTCTACACCTGCAAGATGACTTTTTCCCTTTATTTGATGCTATCCCCTTTGTGTAGGCATAGAAGGACTTGCAAATCTAAATGCTAAAAAGCAGAACAAAACCAAATTTAAAACCAAAAAAAGCAGGCAAATATATTGATATCTGCTATCCCAAAAGACCTCAGACCAAAATTTGACTGATCCTGTGGTTATGGAAGCTGCCACAATTTTACAAGGCTTGAGATTGGCCTTAAGTGTGTCAAGGGATGGACAAATGGCATCAAGTTGTTGCAGCAGAGGTTTAGGTTGGATATTAGGAAGAATTTTGTTACTGAAAGGGTTGTCAGGCACTGGAAGGGCAGTGGTGGAGTCCCCATCCCTGGAGGTGCTTAAAAGATGAGGAGATGTCGTGCTTGGGAACACGGTCTAGTGCTGGACTTAGGACTGGTTCAGTGGTTGGACTCGACGATCTTAAAGGTCTTTTCCAACCTAAACCATTCTAGGAGTCTATGAGTGGCTGTGCTAGCAAATAAATAGATATTTAAAACAAACACAGAAGACAAATACTATCACTTGCTGCAAAGAAGGTGGGTTTGTGGCTTGTTAAACCTTGGTGCCATCTTCAGCAGAAAGATAAGCTCATTGCTCTGTAGATCTGATCTACATTTGCTGTTGGCTGCAGAGAGGTGTTTGGCAAAGGCCAACTGTGCAAACCATGTGCATTCCTCCTGCATTAGGTACTCGTTCCAATTATTTTAAGGTTTAATGCATGGAGTGCTCACAAATGTGTCCTGTAACTCTCCAGCCTGTTAAAATTTGCTTTTAAATAGCACTTAAATAGCTTGCGATTCATCAAAATAATTTGGGATGTGTTTCTAGCAATCATTGCAGTGCTTTCTGAAGTTATTAAGTGACCTATATATGTTAAAGCATATTAGTGTTGAAGCTGCTGTATATTTTGGCATTTAAAACTGCCATTTTTACTAGCACTTCTGATGTTGATAAACATTGTAGGAGAGTTTAATAATTGGGCCCTAATACGCCAGATGGATTTTCTTCTCTGCATGTGAAAATGCATCGTTTCAAAGTGCTGATGAAGTTTTCCAGGCATTTAAAAATGAGAGTGTACTTGTTTGAAGAGCTTTAAGGATACCTGGAGTGGAGAGAATATCCTGTCTGCTATGAAAAGGAGGTTAGAATATAGTGTGTGTATATATATACACATATATATTTTATATATATATATAAAAAATACCCTGTGGTATAAGGAGCGCTGCAGGTTTATCAACTAACAATTAATCCATGTGTTGTGGCCAGCTGAGGGGAGATGACTTATAACCATGTTGCTCATTTATTGTGCTTAAAAGATACAATAAATAATCAAGAATGATTTAATTAAGGTCTTTATCAGATAGAATGCTGTCCATAAAGTGTAGAAGTAACTTCTCCCTGTATTGCAGTATTTCTGCTGCATAAGCATAAACTTTTGTGACTTGTATAGGCCAATGAAAGCTGCATTTGGTGGAACTTGACCCAAATGAGGAGTCACGTTCAAATTTCCATGGGGTGGGAAAATCTCCGGGGGTGTTGGAAGGCTCTAGGTGGGTCCTTTTCCTTCCAATCTGGTTTCACATCTGAGTTTTCTGGGTTTTTTCTGTTGGAAAAATTGGACTTGTTACTGGCCTTAGGAAAAGGTTGTAGGGCAGAGAAGGTTCTCCTGCCCCTCTGCTCTGCCCTGCTCACACCACAGCTGCAATCTTGTGCCCAGTGCTGGGCCCTCAGCTCCAGAACAACAGGAACTGCTTGAAAGAGTCCAGCAGGGCCACAGAGATGAGATGCTGGAGGGAGGGGAGCATCTCCTGCTGAGGAGCGGCTGAGGGAGCTGGGGCTCTTGAGCTTGGAGCAGAGGAGCCTGAGGGGGGCCCTCATTCCTGGGGATCCATTGGGAAAGGGCAGTGTCAGGAGGAAGGAGCCAGGCTCTGCTCTGGGATGTGCAATGCCAGCACAAGGGGCAATGGTCCCAAGCTGGAGCACAGGAGGTTCAAGCTGCAGATGAGGCCAAAGTTTGTGAGTGTGAGGGTTCTGGAGCATGGCCCAGGCTGCCCAGAGAGGTTGTGGAGTGTCCTTGTGTGGAGACACCCAAAGCCCTGGCCGTGTTCCTGTGTGACTGCTGTGGTGATCCTGCTGTGGCAGGGGTTGCACTGGGGGAGCTTTCCAGGTCCCTTCCAGCTCCTCATATTCTGTGAAAGCAGAAATCCAACAGCTGATGGTTGAGGTACGGCTGTTGGGTGCTCTGCTTCACTTGTACAGAGCATTTGCTGCATACTGACTATGCTGGGATATAATGAGCCCAAGAACATTTCGGTCCCCTTTAACTTCTTTCTAGAGAGGAAAAGCAATACAGAAGCATTGTTGGAGATGGGAGGAGGTGTAGAGAGAAGACCTGAATGAGCAGTGGATTTCAGGGATGAAGGAGACTCTTGGTAGGCTGTTTTTTTTGGAGGAGAATGAAACAGGAGCAGCAAGTAAAGCGAGTCCTGCAGCGAAGGTTTATTTTTTAAAACCTTTTGGAAATGGGTGAGTATTTGTAGCTGGCAGGGAGATCGCTGTTGAGGAGAAAGCAGGGCAGAGCACAGCGTTTGACCAGGACTCATTTCCAACGCAGCTCTCATTCCACCCGGCTCTTTCTTTCCGCTGCTCCCATATTTACCCAGTTGCTTTCCAAGAGAAGATATGGAAAAAAGGCTTCTGTAAAGCTCCTGACATAAAGTCGGTTCTATTAAACTTATTTCAGGATGGTTTAGGCTGTAAACCCAGCAGATAGATCTTGATGTAGCTCTACCCCGGAGGCTCTTCCAGCAGGTGATGGACTGCAGCCCAGCTAACAGGGGCTGCCTTTAGCACAAGGGGGGAAATGCCTTTCCTCAGTGATTTTATCGCTTTTGTGGGTATTTGCTGCCTCCTTGTGACGGTACAAAGATGTATGGTGCTGCTCCTCTGAAATACAGGGTACTGTGGTGTTTTACGAAGAGTTTTTCTTAGTCCTTGCTTGTGAATTCCTGTCCGTGCTTTCTTCAGAAGGTCTTGGCTGTGGTGCTGGAGATGAGGCAGGAAACAAACTCAGAAAAGGCTCTGACACATCCAATCTTGTGCAATGTTGTGTTTTGGAAAGGGGGTTTAGTGTAAGGATAAAGGTGGTCCTCTTGGTTCTCCACTCTGAGGGAAGAAATGAATGCGTAGGGAGACGCCGTGCTCAAATCAAGCAAAGGTAAGAGGTGCATAGCTGACGTTTACAACTCACTGTGGTCACATTTTTCCTAAAAAGGAGCCATCCTCATGGGAGTTTTGACCACATCTTCATTTTAGTGTGGATGTTCCTAGTGCTGTTTGATAGATACCTGTGAACAGAGCACATAGGTCTTACCTGCACTGAGATGGAGATCTCATGGACTTCACTGGCAGTGCATGGCACAACGTAGCTTCACGTGTGTGTGAGACCTCCTGAGAAACTCCTCCTGATGGTAAAACTCTCTGAAATGGGTCTTTGTAACACAGAGATGCTCAGGATTGAGGAATTATCTGCCCTTTTCCTTAAACTTTTGGACTTCCATCTCCTTTCCCCAAATAAAGGGATATCAAGCAGGTAGATTTGGCTAAACCATGGCCGGAGCTGGTTCCCAGAAGCTGCATCTGAAATGCTTTATCCTGAGATAAAACTTCTCACTGAACCCACGGCGTGAAGGCGATGGCCTGGCAGGCCTTGGGCTTTGGGGACTCCTGCAGACGTCTTGAATACATGGGCGAATCAAATGTGGAGCCAGGATCGCTTTTCCCCGCTGCCTTGAAAACTTTGCTTTATTTCCACCGTGCTTTTGTACATTGATCATCAAACGTTAACTGAAAACAGAGCAGACCAAGGATTTAGCTCATGGTCTTGAGTTGTGCTGGTTTTGCTTGGATGCATTTTGGGTTTTTGCTCTTTAGGGAGCACCGTCCTCTTTGGGCCTCGGAGATAAAGCGCACACAACTTAAATTTTAGGTTTCTAGGAGGAAAAGGAAGCTTAAAAGAGGAATAAAAGGCTTTCCCAAGCATTTTTACTAGTCCATCATTTATCTGTGCCTCTTCAAGTGTGGCATAAGTGAAAATCCATCAGGTCCAAACGTGATCTTGTCCAGGAGAGAAATAGCATTTCTAGGGGGCACGGATCATCTGTTCTCACTTAATACAGCAGCTTTGGGAGAGAAAGGGAAAGCTGAAGGTGTGAAATCTTCCATCATCAATAATGGATGTTAGCATCTACCAAAACAGCAATTAAAGATTTAATGTGTACGCTTTACTTGTTAATGGGAGCACATGGCTTTTTACTGCAAAAGTCAGTAGTAAGCCAGTACCTCTCAGGAAAGGAAAATGAAATAGCCATTAAAAGTGCTTGTCTAAATTCTTTGTGTGTGCAGAGAAACGGCCAGGCTTTTACAGTGAAATAATGTCAGGTTTTAATATTTAGAGAAAACGAGGGGGAAGTGATTTGGAATACAATGAAAAAGGCCAAACAAATCTGTGAGCCTGCTTAAATTTAGGAAGAAATAGGCACCGTAGAAGTCCTTAAAAGCCGTGCAGACGTTTTAATGCTGAAGTCACACAAGTGCCAATTTTTTAATATCATATACTACATGATAGTAAAACATATCTCTGTACGTATCTAAGCTTGAAAAATATAGTCACGTCACCTACTGGCTGCCCTTTGAGTGTTCAGTGCCCGATCGCACGCAGTTTTCATCATATATAGGCTATGGATAGTGATATGTGATCAGGAATGGTCTCTCCTCCTTCTGCATCTCAGGGAGTGGTTGGTGCCGTCTGTCATTTTTTTAATGGTAAATATTTCCAAGCTTTTGCACTGTTTGCTGTTGGAGGGAAGGACGCCCAGTTGCTGAAGTGCCAAATGTGCCGTCCCTCGCAGGTCATACAGGGCGAATGGTGCGGTGTGAATAGAGGGGACAACAGGGGACTGGTGGGGTGACATAAAATCCCAGCATGGTTTGGGTTGAAGGGACCTCAAAGCCCCCCCAGTCCAACCCCCATGGGCAGGGACACCTCCACCAGGCTGCTCCAAGCCCCGGCCACCTTGGCTTTGGGCACTGCCAGGGAGGGGGCACCCACAGCTTCTCTGGGCAACCTGGGCCAGGGCCTCATCACCTCACAGGGAGGAATTTCTTCCTAAGATCCAGTCTAAATCTCCCCTCTTCCAGTTTAAAACCATCACCCCTCATCCCATCACTACACTGCCACCCATCATCATAAACTGTGGGTTTTTTGGTTGACAGCACAACTGTGGCTTCACTCCAAGTAGATAAAGGCATCAGAGTCATGGATGTTTGTATAAGTAAGGGATAGGAGAGCACAGTGGAAACCACAGCATTGTTTAGAAGTAGGAATTTTTTTTTGGTTGACAGCACAACTGTGGCTTCACTCCAAGTAGATAAAGGCATCAGAGTCATGGATGTTTGTAGGAGTAAGGGTAGGAGAGCACAGTGGAAACCACAGTGTTGTTTAGAAACAGGAATTTTGGGAATGTGTGAGAAGCATCGATTTTTGGATCACCAGATCCCCCCCTTCAGCAGAAATCCCTGTGCAAGCACACAGAGCACAGCGGT
Source organism: Mesitornis unicolor (assembly GCF_000695765.1). Taxonomy (NCBI): domain Eukaryota; kingdom Metazoa; phylum Chordata; class Aves; order Mesitornithiformes; family Mesitornithidae; genus Mesitornis; species Mesitornis unicolor. The sequence continues at coordinate 1,891 of NW_010160494.1, read as the reverse complement.
CGGCGTAAATAGTGCACTTCCCTAAAGAAGTCATCCATCCTGCTTAATCCTGTCTTTAAATACACACCAGAGTGTGGGGAAGGAGGTTTGGAGATGTTTTCTTTTCCCCATCACTGCAGCACTTGAGAAGAAAGACTTGTGCTGGGGTTCAGATATACAAAAGGGAAAATGCTTAATCTTGGAAAGCTGCTGTGCCTTGAAGTTGCTCATTAAGCATTCAGCGTGATAAGATCGTAACTGTCAATAAAGTCCGCTTTTATTATTATCGTATAGTTATTATAGCTGCTTTTTCTTAACTCTGCTTCTTTGCGTTTGCCCCAGAAGTTGATAAATCTCTTCATCCTTTTCTCCTTGTTAGATTTAAGAAAAGCAATATAGATTTGGGGAAAATCAAGAGATGCCTGTAGTTCTGCATTAGCCAGTTAAAAAGCAAACAACAACTACTACACACTTATTTTTGTGATTTGGGAAAGAAAAATCCATTTTCTCGACTTCCTTTAAGGCTTTTCTTCTTTGGGGCCATCCTCTCACTTTAAATGTCACCAATACTGGCTTTTCCCATTTGATTAAATCAAATGTTCTGATTTCCTGGTGAAAATCAGTGGGTGTCTTATTAGGAGGTCGAGCAGGTAACTTTGGAACAACAGTTTTTGCTGAAAATACACATAAATCATTCCTCACCCGGTGTCTTGAGCACTGAACTGTGCACAACCCTTGGCTGTGTTCTCTTTCATGCAACTATCTCTAACTATTATATGAATTTTTAGTCTATTTTTTTGGTTTGCTGTGCTATTATGTCACCAATGCAGTCACTAAAATATATATATGTGTGTGTTTTTCTCTTCCTTTACAGTTGTTTCCTGTCTTTGCTCCTGGTGGCAGCTGTGGTGTGGAAGATTAAACAGAGTTGCTGGGCATCGCGGCGAAGAGAGGTTGAATGACAAAAATTGAATGCTATCTCTTAAATGCCTTTCTTTATAGTTCTCCTCGCTCGTATTTATTCACATATGCATAGCATTAACCTTCAGTTGAGGATAAGCTCCACTAATCTATAAATGCGTGTGTTTAGGGATTTAAAACAGTGCACTTTCAATTACAGCTTCAGTGACAAATGGGGCTGTTTTGGTGTCCTGACGCAGCAGTTTCTATGAAGCACAAAAATCCAGGGGTGAATGCTCAACTTTCCCAAAACTCAGGTTCTAGGCAGCATCAATACAAAACAAATACAAAACCACTGCAAATTCGGAGCCTCTTTACATCTCTTTCTATAGAGGAAACGTCAGCACTGAGGCTGTGAACCGCGTTAGCTCCCACGTTAATCTGTTAGAAGAAAGGCAAATCCCCATTCTCAACTTAAAAGCTTATCTAAATGGTTTGGGGTGGTCGATTTCTTAATTGTGTTTTTCCCTGGAACACAGGAGCAGAAGAGAAAGGTGAGAGAAGCCACCCACGATTTGGAAAGCTATAATATTCTATTTAAAAAACCAACTTCTAGCCAGAGCTTTCTCCTCTTCCTTTAGCCATGGACTATAGCAGATACCCAACTTTTTTGCAGCTTCTAAAATTATGTGTGTTTTACACCTCCCAAAATACAGTTCCTCCTTGTTTATCCCTGATTTGGTGATTTTTTTTTTGGTTTCACCACCTTTTTTTCCTGTTTCTCAGTTGAAGCTGATTTCATGTTGCCACCCTAAGGACGCAGGGTGACTGAGACAGGATGGCAAATATTATCATTCAATAGCACAAAGAATATGTCCTTATTTTTGGGATCTTTTTCTTCTGCAATCTGTTTACTTGTAAGCAAAATGCAAGAAGCCAGACTTTATTCAAGGGTTATGTGCTCTGTCTATGTGTGCCTATACTTCGTAGATATATACACATATATATATAT
>NW_010160493.1:8486-14126 GCF_000695765.1 Mesitornis unicolor | reverse complement strand
CACCACCCTCACCTGGGGCTGCACTGGTCAGAGCCGGTGCCAGAGAGAGGGAGAAAATGCCCTGCACCCCCCTTAAATACATGAATTTACAGGGGCGCTGATTGGCTTGGCCCTGGCCAGAGGCGGGGCTGACAAAGGCAAAGGGGGAGCTTTTCAGGTAGTTTCTTAAAGGGCCATCTCCATAGCCCTTCCCCCATTACCAAAGACACAACCAAAAACCCCTCACAGAAAACTCAATACAAGTAAGTACAGGTTTATTACATGTAACATAAGTCTTTTTGTAATCTCTGAATCAGAGATCCACTGGATTCATTACTATTATAACAACTACTGTTTAAAACTAAAAGATGCTCCTGGAAAAGCAAAATCACTGGTGCAGATGAACTTTGATGGTGTTTCTGGCATTGTTTGAGTTGTTCATCAAAATGCTTCATTTCTGTCTCTGTGGAAAGAAACAGGAATGAGATTGAGTTTAATGGCTAGCAATTAACAGTTTAGTAGTTTAGAGGTATATGACCTAGGAAAAGTATCTATGATTGTCTTTGGTTACATTTTTGCAGTGTCATTATAATAATTGCTTAGAATTGCTCTTAAACTCTTGACAAGCGTTTCATTATAAGTCTGTGTTGTTAGGAGTTTTTTTAGCTTAAATACATTATCTTCTTACAACCAAAGGTCCGATTGACCTAGTTTTAATATATGATTTAGGCTTTTTCACATGTGTAATCTTAATGAGCTATAAATCTAAAAAAGAATTAGATATGCATAAGTAATAAAATATGATTCTTTCCCCACGCTAACAACTGAACGATGTGGGTAGGAGCAAACCTTAATGCCAGAATGTGCTGTTTCCGGAAATATACCTTAATCAAACCACTATTTACATAAAGCTTTCTAGCAATCCCTTTTTTCTTATGAAAGAGAATGAAATTAAATTTTCTTAAATCCACTAAAGAAACAGACAGTATAGTGGTAGTATTTGTATTTCAGAATCTCACAGCCTTTAACATTTTTAATAAATGTAACAGTATTTAATGACCATTTCTCTAAAGTGGAGAAGTTTCTTTATTTACCATCCTGCTTAATGCAAGATCTAATTCAGACTGTTTAACAGTAAAAAATAAAAATAATTTCACAGTATTGTTCTGTGATCTTCCAGAGGCATGTGAATTGTAATATGTAGACCCAACATGCAGTTTTTCTGCTGTATAAAGATTATATTTCAGAGGTTTGTCCACATTTTTAGTTTTTAGATATAAATTAAGACAGTGGAGGTGTATTTGAGATATTTACTTAATGCTATTAATGTCTCAATACCTAGTCTCAAAATTACTAAGATGGGTCTTCTCATGAAATCTCTGATATACTATAAATGAAAGAGAAAAAACAGTTATTGTCAATTATTTGAACAGACAAGACAGGAAAAATGGATCTAAGGCTGACAACAGTTCTAAGCTGAATCACAAGGATGAATTTCATAGCTTTGATCGTATAAAAAGCCATTGGGATTTGGTTAAGAAAAAAGAAGTTTAAATGTCAAAACAGGTAAATTAATGATCACTCTAGAATTTCATAAGGAGATGGGGAAATAAAGGTAGATCATTTTGTTTGTGTGAGTGGCAGTAGAGGAAAAGGAAGAAAAAGATCCATTAAATTTTGAATTATGACAATTTATATAAAATGGCCTGCCAGGAAATGAAAACACATCTTGATTCTGGAAATATCAAACATGATGTAATAACTATAAACCCATCAAGCTCCTACAAGCTACAGGAGGAAAGCATGTGGGAAGGAAAAGACATTCTCTATACTGAAATCATGAAGTTAGCTCTTGAGTACAGGAGGAAGAAAATGAATCAAAATTACACATCAGTACTGAATATATTATTACCAGATTTTCACACACAAATCCCACACGTTGTCTGTCAAAAAAAAAATAAATTCAAAATCAAAATAAGTTATTATTTATGTATAGGTAATATCAGAGGAAGTTTATCAAGGACAGCCCATTCTCCTGGCACAGAACAAAGCTCTTTTCTTTCCTGGCAAGAAGAAGAGTTCTTTCCTCTGGAGAATAATTCTTTTCCGAGAAAAGGACTTTCAAGTGATATGGGTTTTCTGTAATGTTCTTCTGGGACCTTCTCTGGTCTAGCCATATTCCAGTTCTACATGTTGTACAATATGAACAAGAGTGAAATACTAAAGATTTGCTAACATTAGTTCTGTTACTGCATACTGTAACTAATAAAAAAGAGAAGAAAAGAAAAACTACATTGACTCAGTGCAATATTCTAAGTCTTCAAGGTAAGGACAAATTGAAAAGCAAGTGCTTGAAGCAATATAGAAATAATGATGTATTGCATAGGTAGAATAAATGAGGTGTAGATACACCATTTAAAAACCTGTAATGAAGATACAGTCCTCAGCATTGTCAGCACAGAGATGATCATTGACAAGGCTGCCTAAAGCAATTATGTTTTACACATTAGAAGTGAAGAGGAAAACATATACTGGAAGACTATGAGATTTCTGATCCAGAATCAGAATAATAGACTTATTCATATTCTGCAGACATATTATTATGGTACTTATGACCAACAAACTCCAAATGAGAACAAGAAGGTTGTTAGAATTCAATGGTTGAAAGACTTTACCAAAAAGAACATAATTTCTAATTTGTAGGCTGACTGGTAGAAAAATACATACCATTCTTGTTGCAAATAGAAACTTTTTATGTATCCAGACCATGTATTAGCTTATAAACTTGTATCTTCTAGAACTGAAGAGGAAATTGAAAGCAAAGTAACATCTATCTAAGCAGTTTTGAGCAGGAAACTTTTCAAAATGTATATGCAACAAAGTGCACCTTGTGAAAGAAACACTACCATTTCAATTCTGTTTTCATCAAAGTTTAATAAATGCAATAGTTTCAGGCATGCTTTGGTGTTTTTTTTTAAAAATAAATTTACCAGTGCATAGCAACTGATGAACTCAGATGCTGTCATAAGCAGGAAATAGATTGTCCACCAAAGCACAGTTTGTGAAGTTTTTAATAGGCAATGTAAAATTTAATGTGGATTCCAAACAGACTGGAAGCATAGTCTGGCACAAGAACTAAGTTTTTGCTACTTTAAACATCTAGCCCACAGACTATTCCCTGCTTCTTAAGCCAAATAATATTGGACATTTCAATTATGCAATTGATGTAGCCTATACCTCCATCATGGAACACTGGTTACATTTACAATTTATAACTCTTAATCTATGGTTAGATACATACGCTATATGCCTCTTTGCATCTTCATCTAGATCCTTCAGGATCACAAAACATATGTTCAATTAAACTAGTGGTTTTCATAAAAAAAAAGTCATTGAAGTAACATCTGTTAAATGTCACAATAACATTCTGACCACTACCACTGCTCTTGATATCTGTAATCGAAAATGTACATTCTGCCTATGCTTTTGGCTTACAGTCTTTGCTATCTTGGACTGTTTTTAGATCTTCCTTGGTTTCTGTCATGATGTCACTCCAGTTGCCACTGGCTAGGAACATCAGAACAGATGTATAGGACAGTAGGACAAGGATTAAACTCAATGCTAATGATACAAGTATGGAGTGGTTACCTTTGCAGTTTTCTTCAGGAAGCCACTGTGAAGAAAAATCACATCCTTTGATAACATTTCTTATTAGTTGAGACAACTATAACTAATGCTTCAGTCTCTGAGACCCATTTCAGGATTGGCAAGACACTTTGGGAATTATTGCATCAGTTATCCATGCAGTCATTATCTAGGTTGTCTATGGGTGATGACCTATCTGAGGTCATGGAAGCTTTTGCCCAATAATGGCTGGTCAACTGGCAGAGGGCAACAGGCAAGGTCAGGTAAGATGTGTCCCATGAGGCTTTTATCAGTATGTCTCCTGTAATTGCTGGCATTCATTTGCTTCTGAAGCACTACCAAGGATCAGGAACAGATTAAAACATTAGCCTGCTGCAAGTAACATGCTAGAGCCTACAAGAATTCATCTTTATATGAAAGAGGATAGGATGTCAAATTATTTTTATATATGGTTAGTAAAGCACATGGGGCATGAGCAGGACTCTACAGCTAACAAGATACTCCTTTAATCATTTTTATAGTAGATTCACTCTGGGACATTCAATGAGCATGCAGCTTGTCCATGGAAGGTGCATTCATCCACCTGACAAAATGTGTGATTTGAGGGATAAGATATCTGACACCTTTCCCAGTAATGTGCATATTATAACTGACTGCTGTACTTATTGGAATCTATGTGAAGATGTTTGCAATATATTCAAGGCAAATGAGTATCTTCCATGCTATTTGCAATTTTGCATCTACTATTGGTAAATGTTTCCAAGTGCAGATTTCCAAATCATATTGTAATGGGACTAAGTACAGCAATACAGCACATGCTTCGAGTGACACACATATTTAAGATGAGGAAGTTTGGAGAATGTTATTCATTTAATAGCTCATAGAAGCCAGCCTTACCAGGTGTTAAGTCATTTGTGTAGTGTGCTGACTCCTGCACTGCTTCGTTGACATACAGTCATAGTTCCTGGAAGTAACTGTAAAGGAGGGTATAAATCTCTCTTTTTTCTGTATCCTGCCCAACAAACTCGTTATTGTCTCTTATGACTAATTTACATCAAAGATACCTCAAGCGCATAGAATCAAATTATTTCACAAAAATCACTCTTGGGACATCATGAGGGCACATTTACACTTTAAACAGGCTAGGCAGATCAGATAACATAAATGTAGAAGGTCAGCACAAGCTAATTCATACTTGATCATCATAAAGAAGATAAAGACAGTAGAAACTGTTTTACACTTGGTATACTTTTTCTACATAGATATGAAATACACGAAGAGCTGTATTTGGTATTCATGTCAATAAGTTTATTCCATCCTACATAAATCACATTGTCACTTTAATCATATGAAAAAAATTATCTCTGAGAATTAAACTGATAATTGCTAATTTAATTTGTGATGATCTAAAATAAAATGTGAGGGATTATTGGCATGCATAAGGAAAATATTTTTTTATACATACAAAAGCTATCATTGACTGCAAGAGAATTTATAACTTCTAATATATCTTGTCACAATGGATGGCAGATTTTAGTGAAACACTTATTAATGAGACCATTGTTTTTGGATTCCTTACCCAACAGTGTAATTGTAGCTGACAAAAAGCATCTTAAAATTCTTTCAGTGAAGATGTCAAAATAATTTTCATTCAGTCTGCCTTCAGCAGATTTCATTCCCAATGGCAAAGGACAAAAAATTTGCACTGCAAAGAACTAACTAAAAATGTACTAAGTTTTTCAAAAAGTTAAATTCATTATTTTTCCATTAAATAACTGAATACAGTTACGCATGAGTTTCACTTAACAAAAACTTTTTCTATGTATTAACAAATGCATCATAGGTAAAAATGATTCTCAGCCTACTTTGAAACATGCCTAGAGGTAAAAGACACAAGTAAAAAGGGCTCTGATCAGATCATGAAATGGAATCCAGGACAACAATAATATGTTTTGAATTTAAAAGAATACTGACATTCATCATTAAAGACATATATATATACTCTATATTGAGTAT
>NW_010160493.1:0-8455 GCF_000695765.1 Mesitornis unicolor | reverse complement strand
GTAGGGAAATTTGAGTGCTTGGGGTGGGTGACTAGTTTAAGAGTAGGTCTGATGTGAAAATGGCTAAAGAGAGCAACAAACCATCATTTCTGGATCATGTAAAAATTTCCATTTTTCAAAATTCATCAAGTTTAGGCAGTTGTTTTGACTTACAGCTGCTTAGTCAAAATGGCATTTGTATTTTTATTCTGGAATGGTCATATTAGCCAAGATGTACCTGCCCATGACAGGAGGATTGGAATGGATGATCTTTAAAGGACCTTTCCAACCCAAACCTTTCTATGATTCTGTTATTTCTTCTTCATGTTTCATGTATTTGATTATAAGCCTGCTTGCTTATGTGAGAATTGCTGGTCTTCATAGGAAGTAAAGCAATTCTGTCCTCTCAGGATTCAACAAGGTCTTTACATATAAACTCTATGTTAGCTTGTAAATGGGATGAGACAGTGTAGTTGCACTGACACAGTTGTTGCACTGAACACAACACCCATACACTAAAATTTGCCATTGTGAGATAGAACAGAAGGTTTATGGGAGAAATATATTTTTTTCAAAAATCAGAAATGTTGTGGTACATTGGAAGCATCTAACTAGTCTAAGCATTTCATTTAATCCATGTGAGTTAAAGAAAAGTAAAATAAAACTTTCTCTTTTAAGAGTAAACATACATAAATGCTTGGAAAGAATGAAGCCCTAAAGTTACAGAATGGTTCTTATCATGTGCAGCAATACTTATTTGTGTTATTGAAATGTGTTTTTCATATATGTACATCTATCTTTATCATATAGTATATGTATGTATATCTGATAAAAGAACTTCAGTGCAATTTGTACTAGACTTTTAGTTATCATATGCATTGGAGTCTCTTGAAATTTAAAGGGCTTCAGAAGGTTCGTATAGGATCTTTAAATGTTCAGAGACATTGCTGGTTGAATGTATATATTTATATATGAATATATACTTCTGAAATATTTTGGTCAGGAGAATGTTATTTACTTGATATGGAAACAATTACATAATGATAGTCAAATTATATTAGAAAAAGTATTTTAGAAAAACCTCTAAATGTGTGCATTCAATTAAATTATCAAGACTTGAAGTACAGGAAATTTCTGAGAAAAATATAAAATCAGTAGTTTTACACAATATAAGTAGCTACATTCAAAGTATCTAAATCATTCCAAACAAAACCTAGTAAAGCTGTCCTTAGTACTTATCCTCTAGGCTTCACACTGAAGTGAATGGTTGCTGTGGATTCCCAGATTTTTGTGGCAGCAAAGAATTAATATTTCAAATGTATGCTTAACTATACAGACCTACTCATTTTAATTTTAAGGCTATGAAATAATAAAGTGAAAAATTATACATTTCTTGATAAGGCTTTGCCCAAAATATTTACTGTAGGAATTTTCCAGCATTGTCAATATTGGACTCATGCTTGTCCCACTAAACTCAGTATGTGACTCGAGTTTGAAGAACATTGGACAAGTTTTAAGCACTTTTGAAATCTTATTCTAACTTCATAAATATTCAAGATAATTTACCATGCTATTTTTTGTACTAACAGAAACTTGACACAGACTTTGAGGTGTTACAGGATTCGAAGGACATCTACAAAATATACACAGAAACTTGTACTCAGATTTTCCTTTTTCCCACATCTGTATTTCTATACCATAATTTATGATACTTTTCAGATTGCACACACTTCTAAACCATACATAAACATAAATTAATCTTCCACTGAAAGCCATGCTTGTTTAGTAAAGGGATCTGGAATCCATGCCTTAAATATTTTTATTTTCCTACCTATTTTATTCAACTGGAAACAACTCCAAAAATTTTAAAACCTTGCATCATTATGGCTGACAAGCAGTTTTGGTTTTTTTATTTTTTATTGTTTTATTTTTTTTCTTTTGTAAATTCAGAAATGTAGATTACAAAAGGCATATTTATTTTCTATCAGAACATACAACTTTACTATTTCTGACAGATTCTATGCTATCACCTGAAAAGCAGAGTTCCACAGTAACTAGAGTTCAAGCTCAGCACTTAATTAGCTCAGATGTCACTAACTTACACATTGTCATGTTTTCCAAATTTACTTTGGACTCTTTGTTATTAATAGCTGAAGAATTTAAGTTTCCACTGCAAGTCAAAATACAGATTTCAGTGGACTTTGTATGGATCTTAAGTGGAACAATGGCCGAGGCATTTATATGTCAAGTTCATTTCCAAGCAAGCAAGTACCTGCAGGACAGTGTGCAAAATTCATACTAAGGGTCACACAACTTCACATCATATTCAGAAAGTCTATGGCTAATGTTTGACTTAAGGTACATTTTCAAGATTTTACAAGGTATTCTGCTTGATGCATGACACGAGGAGACACAATCACCTAGTAGTGTGTGCAAGCTTTGATGAGCTTCAGAAGAGGTATTTGGACTGAGGAATTTAAGAAGTTTACTTCTACCTCTGTTCTCACTTTTTCAGTTTCTGCACAGGAAGTCAATGCTAATCTTTGTGTTAAATCCAAGAAAAGGTCTATTCCAACTTTAAATACCTTATTGAGATAGGAGAGGGAAGAAGATTAGAATTTGTCAAGCATTTTTGTTGGTGCCAGTGATTTCAATCACCCATTTCAGACTGTAAAATCTAATGTACTTTCCCAATGATTTTACTTCTGTGCTCAGAACAGCAGGTTGTTTGTCACACGAAGCTCAGTAGCAGCATGAAGGTGTATCAGTTTCAACTGGATCATATAATAACATCCTACATTTGCAACAGTGACAACAGTCAAAAAAAAGATTCTGAAGCATTTTAATTGTGTCCATTGTAAATCCACTAGCCTGTAGAGATTTCCAAAACTCTCTCTCATACCAGAATTTTAAAAATCATTTGTCATAACACATTATTCCAGTTAGTAATCTTGTCACACTCATGAAGTTAAAATAAAGAATTAAAACTGTTAGAAGAGCCAAGCTTACAAAAACCCCCCAAAAAGTAAATGCATCTAAGTTGTAAGTATATGAGCTAGACAAAAATTGAATACATAAGGAAATCTTATTAGCAGTCCAAGGAATTGAACAGTTCCCTAACTTCAAGTTATCACTAATTTTTGAAAGACTTTCAAGGTATTTTAAAATCAAGAATCTATTATTTTAGTCGAATAGATTTCCTCTATTCTATTTACTAGTTATGCTTTGAAATGCATCATCCTGGTTTGAAAGATGTTGGAACAAAGAGGCATTTGTTTTCATAATGCTTTGCTTTTTGTGTGTCTGATGGTTGAAATCTGTCATTGACAACACTCAGATAAATTATCATTGCACCTCTGACTGAGGACAAAGTAGTACAACTTTGGGTTACTCTATTAATTATTTTCCAATTTTTAATACCAATACCCTTTGTATTGAGTTTTCTGTGAGGGGTTTTTGGTTGTGTCTTTGGTAACAGGGGAAGGGCTATAGAGACGGCCCTTTAAGAAACTACCTGAAAAGCTCCCCCTTTGCTTTTGTCAGACCCGCCTCTGGCCAGGGCCAAGACAATCAGCGCCCCTGCAAATTCATGTATTTAAGGGGGGTGCAGGGCATGCCTCTCTCTCTCTCTGGCACCAACCCTGACCAGTGTGGCCCCAGGTGCGGGTGGCACGGCCCCGGCCTTGTCCAGCTGGGCTTGGCCAGCACTCACCACAACTTAAGCTTAAGCCCCGCTGCAGCTCCATCCCGAAAAAAAAAAGAGAGAGAGAGCTGGGATCTTCATAACCATCAGAAGAGACCTGCAGCGGAGAAAGGAGTGGGGACCAAGGAGAACAACTTTGAAGAACACCAAGGTGGATCTGAGGAAAGAAAAGAGAGGGAGGAGGAGGAGGACGCAGAACCCAAGTTCCACCTTTGCAACCCGTGGCGAGAGCCGAGTCGACTGGTCATGTGTGAGGGAACTGTGACCATGGGCAGACCCAGATTTGGAGTTTTGTGGACTTGGGCTGAAGCAGTTTTGTGTGTGAGGGAAACTGCAGCTGTGGGCAGACCCATATTGGACTTTTGAGGACTTTTTTTCCCCTATGGAAAGGGGTCTATGTGGAAACAGAGAGAGAGAGGCTGGGCTGAGTGTGGCCCAACCGACCAAAGACCGACTGCAAACCCCCACTCCCATCCCCCTGCGCCTCAAGGCAAAGGGGGAGGGGAAGGTGAAGGAACCGTGAACAAAAGTTGAGCCTGGGAAGAAGAGAGGGGTGGGGGGAAGGTGTTTTGATTTTAAGATCTGGTTGTATCTCTCATTGTTCTACTCTGATGATGGTAACAAATTAAAATTGTTTTGTTTTTTTATTCCTTATGATGAGTGTGTCTTTTGCCTGCGACCTGTTTAAGTGGTGAGAAGCCCTCCCAGTTCTTATTTTGACTAGCCCTTTTCTGGGGCATTGTGGTGCTCAGTTATGCACTGGGCCTAAACCACGACACCCTTCATGGAAACTATGTGTAGCATTCACAGAGACAGACACTATCGTATAAGAAGATAAGAGATAAATATGATTTCAAACCAAGCCTACATTTTAATTCTACATTCCTTAGCATATATCCGAATGCTCTTTAAAAATTTGCTTATTTCCACCTCTAAGTTCAACTACCATCACTGCAGTGTGTAAAATCAGACCTAATGAGTTCTGAAAACAGTGTGTCAGGAAAGCCACATGTCTGCCTGCGCTGCAGGGTTATATGGACAGATTACAACACTGGCTGAAATTAGTTAGTTGCAAGCTAATGGGAAAGGAAAAGAAGGACTGGATTTTGCAAGTTCCTCAGAAAATTAAAAAATATCCGAACATATAGTTTCATCAGCTCTGACTCGGCTACAATTTAGTGCACAAATTAAAGTTAGCATGTGTTTCTCTTTGCTACAACTCAGAACTGTAGAGCTATCGTTAAGCTTCCCAGATTCTTGATATTGGAATTACTGAACCAGTAGGTGACTCAGATTATAAGTGTAAATGTTGTTTATGTAAAGCACTAGGGATTGGTTTACTGTAGCTTGGTCCTTTATCACCTCTCAAAGTAAATAACAAACTTGCTCTCAAAGTGCTGAAATGGCTTCAACTTTTCTGTAAATCCAGTTGGTATTTTAGCCTTGACTGAGAAGTTTCTTTAAGACCCCTAGGGATAAATGCTGTAGTAAGCATAAATGCTTGAAGCAAATTCTTCCAAAATCAGCTTTTCTTACAGATAATTTATGTCAGACTGATTTCCAAAGATTGGTTCTGAGATTGTACATATTTATTGGGTTTCCTTAAGATTCATGTAATAAAATTGTGTGGCTCCTCAAAGTTCCTTTTGATGACAAAGCTTCTGCTACTTGCCTATCAGATTAATTGAAGGTTCCTATACCAATGTACTTTCAGGGCTGCCGGTATCCCAAAGGCAGGCTCATCAATCACACAATCATTCTGCTGCTGTTCTGCTGTTGACCTGATTCGTCAGTGGAAAGGAACAAGTGCCTCTGTGCAATCAAACTGTAACTGATGTATACCAAAGAGACCTTGACAGACTCAGTACCAGGTAGCAGTAGTAAGGCGGGAAAGACAGAGCAAGAGAGAATACACTGAGGGAAATAGTTGCTTTGAAAGTGATTTTTGTTTTATGAATCTGCACAGAAAGAAACAAGTGCAAGTATAAAAATAGGGTAATGTGTGTGCATATGCTGTGTATATCAAACATTCATGCCCATGACTATAACTCTGTGAATATTAGCGACTTTTGGAATAAACTTAAAATGCAAGTTTGTTTGGGAAACTGAATGAGACATTTGACAAATCTGATAGTACCAAGATCCACAAGGATATGGTTCAAGGGCACTGTAATTTGAGATTAATTTTAAACAATTCAAAACTCTACAATGAAACACATCAGACCCAATGGTTATAGGTATAATTTCCAATTGACAAATTTGAAATAATTTAAAATATTCTTTTTTTTTCTAATAAGACATAATTTATAGCACTATTAAATTATCATGCTGATGACTAAGGACACAAAGGTACTTCCCATTGCAGTAAACTGATAAACTGATAAGAAAATCTCTCAAGCATTTAAAATAACTTCTTAGGAAATAAACCTTTTAAAATAACAGTGTTCCATATAGTGAATAATGATAAATTAAACACTGCTATGTACAGTCCAGTATGAGGACATAATCTGTGATTGGCTTTTTGGAAGTTATTAATTTTTAAGGACTACCATTTTGGACCAGTAGGATTATGTATCAGTCTGCCAATGTTTATGCAATTTTACAAGTCCTCAGTCTTGGTCTGGAATTGGTTTTGTCATTTTCACTTATTTGGCTGTTTGTTCACTTTTAGTTTCTAATCCGCCAAGTCTTTGTGCGTAGTTAGCATAAAGGAAAATTTTCCTTTTGTAGGTAACATAAAAATTTCCTGTTGTGGGTAACATAAGGGAACACTTTTTTGTGGTGAAAGTAGCTGAGCACTGGAACAGATTGCCTAGAGGGGTTGTGGAGTCTCCATCCTCGGAGATATTCAAAAACCACCTGGACAACCAGATTTAGGTGTCCCTGCATGAGCAGAGGGTTGGACCAGATTATCTCCACTCATCCCTTCCAACCTCTACCATTCTGTGATTCTGTGATTCTAGAAACTCATGAAGCCTCCTTTCCTCCTTGCAATTCAGAAGAAGCCCAGGGCAACGTGTTTGCCTCAGTAGGCTTCAGTCACAGAATAGAAGTACACTTCTCTCTCTGGCTCCACTTTTCCCAACCTCCAAATGGTAAATGTCTTTAATGGTTCTTCTGAAACTAAAGAAAATGTAGCCGAGTGTGAAGTATTTCTGTTAAGAAGTAATAAAGAAGGTGTACAGAGTTTCAGAATAATTTTTAACTAAAAAATCAGACTTTTTTATCCTAAAATGTAATAAGAGATGACAGACATAGGAATTCTGAAATAGATCAACAGTTAAAGCCTAATAATAATCTATGAACCATAATGAAGCCATATTTGGATTTTACAGAAGACTATATGGCTGACTTTCTGATGCCACATTTTCTGGAAAAAAATTAACGGTTGATTGTGTATAACATCTTGAGTTTTACAGAACAAATGTTTTCTGTGGTTTATTAGTTAAAGGCCCATTGAAAAACAGTTGGAGACAGAAATCTGTTTAGATGTTGTTGAAAGCCTCAATCAATATTTAGGACGATAACTCTTACTGAAATTAATGGAAATTAGATCCCTTAAACCCACTGAGAATGTAAGCCATGAATGCTTGGATACATTGAACAAAAAATGTAGAAGTTACATGACTGGTTATATGTTCTTTTAAAAGGCTGGAATCTAGTTCCAGATTCAGCTAATCTGGTTCCAGATTCAAATTTACTCTCCTTTCTAAGAAACTGGAACACTCTCAATGTTTACCTAAAAGAGCATGAAATCTAGAAATCTGTCCTCAGGCAGTTTTATTACTTATTGTTCAACCACCTTTACTAAAATCTCAGCTTTTGAAAGAAGGTATTTAAGTTGGGGTAGTTATTAGCACTTTTATCTTTTGTCCTGCAAACAATTCACAAGAGAAAAGTAGTTCAGATAAGAAATCTGAATGCACAATTTTTAAGAGAATAGCTCTCTGTACAATAATAGTGATGTCTTGCAACAAACAATTCATTAAGGGTTGGAAAAGATACACCTTGAATGGATTAAGACCTTTCTGAATCTACTAAAAATGGTCTGTAAAGAAACATAACAAAACATTAATAGCATCCTTTTAGAATAAGAAAAAAGAATACATGGATTACCATTACGTAAAGAGATCTTCGTATGAATGAATCAGAAATCTTTTCTACTTGTACATATATAATAAACCACTGAGTTGCTGTCTAGCACTTATAAATGCAGGACACATTTTATTCAAATATATACCCTCATAAGAAGACTGTTTCCTATATGGGATGTACATGTAATATCCTGTGATAAAATCTAAACAGACCAGGAATATCATTTGATGTAGACAAGAACAAGAACAAACACTATGTTTGTTTATCTTATTTCTTCCTTGCATTATAAGAGGTTGCACCAAAGACACTGTTCTCTCTGTGAACACATCTTTTGAGAGCCTCCTCCAGTTTCCAGTTGTACTCCAGTTGTCCTTCATGCAACATCTAGAGTTTGATCCTAAAAGATGTCTAGGAGTTACTTTATTTCAGTGTCTTCAAAGGAATGTTCAATTCCCTCTCTCATGACATTCATGTAATCTGTCTTCAGTCAGCTGCATTAGTCACCTTGACTGCAATGTCAGTGCCTTGTAGGTTGGGATATCCTGTTGAAAAGAGTTGTTTCTTTTTATTCTCCAGAGTAAGCACCTACTGTGTAGGAAAGGTAGTTGCAACTATTTACTGTTCCTAAACACTTTTTTTTTCCTTCCTCATCTCACAGAATCACAGAATCACAGAATC
>NW_010160492.1:0-478 GCF_000695765.1 Mesitornis unicolor | reverse complement strand
TTCTCCAAAGTGACCCTGTGATTTCTCCCATCATTACTGATGTCTCTGGAGAAACTATAAATCAGTAGCTGAAAGGAAAAGAGTATGAGAAAAAGTTCTAGGAAAATAAAAACACCAAAAAAAAAGGAAAAAGAAAAAGAACATCAGAATTCTTAAGTGACTAAAGAAGGCTCACTTGAATTGTTAGAGAACGAGCTGGACTTAACGTGGGCGTTTCACCAAGGGGTCAAGAATGATACAAAAGAAGCAAAGACAGATTGGGATTGTAGAATACAAGAGCAATAAACCCAAATAAATCAGTTTTAAAGGACCAGATTTGTCATCCTCCAGAGAGCACTGTTGCAGGAAATCAAGTTCAGAATAATTTGATGTGTCTAAAACTGGACATGCTCGATACGTCGTAACACCACCATTTCCTTTTTGTTGTAGGTTGTACACAAAGACAAAATGTCTATGCATCTGATGATCTCTAAGCACA
>NW_010160491.1:27984-30311 GCF_000695765.1 Mesitornis unicolor | reverse complement strand
CTGGTCAGCAGGCAGAGCAGGCAGCGGGGAGGGGGAGGAATCCAGTCCCCAGCGTGGCCCCCTCCCTCTATAGCTCATGAGGATGGGTTCGGTGGTCCCCTGCAAGTCCCCTGTCCCCAGCACGGGGGTGTCACTCTGAAGTGTCACCACAGTTCTGCTTTCCCGGGGTGGCACGGCCAGCGTTGGTGCCTATAGGGTCACAGCATCCCTGGCAGGGATGGGCAGCGCCAGACGGGTGCTGTGGCCGGAGCACCTTCTCCCAGCCTCTCCCAGCCTTCAGATCTGACTGGTTTTGACTGAAGCCAGATTCTGGAGAGGAAAAGTTAATTTTTTTATTCCAGTCCCCAGCCCCTCAGTTTTTTTTTGCTTTCTTTTTTACTTTTGATCCCTTCTCAAAGAAATTCCCTCAAATCCTTCCCCAGTGACCAAAAGAGAGCCAAAGTTATTTATTGCCACGTCAAGAGGACCGTTTACAGGTGCCCTCCCACCCTGCACAGGCAAAGACAGTGATAGCCCCATCCTGTCCCCTGTCACTGTCACCATCCTCAGGCACAGCCCATCCCTGTCCCCACCCCTGCGGGATGGAGGAACACAAGGGGACCAGCGAGTGCTGTGGCAGACGGGGTGGGCAGGAGGAGGTTGGGGTCAGTGGCAGGGAGCTGAAGGTACAGGTACAGGTTGCAGAGGGTTTGAAGGAGGTGTTACTGCAGGAAGTGAGGCTGAGAGTGTCTTGGGGACAGGCTAGTGTCCCCATGGGGAGCTGCTCCGGGCCAGTGCCCTTGCAAGGGGATGGGGTGTGGGCAAAGCCCCTCCGAGGGCAGCAGTATCATAGCTCTCTATGGTGCTCAGCGGGTGATGTGGAGACGAGGGTGTCAGGGTGGACACAGTTACATGGCAGAGCCTGAGGAGAGCAGTGGGTTCCCAGGGAGGGCAATGGGTCCCCAAAGCACTTGTCCCCACCCAGGGATGAGGATGCCAGGAGATACTACAGCAGTGACAGCAGCCACCCGCCCATGGGACACAGCCTTGGTGCTGGTAAGAGCAGCACGGAGAAAGGACGATGTGCTTGGGCTGCTGGGGCTCTGGCACGTTCCCCATTCACGGAGCCCCTGTCACCCTCCCCGTGCCACCACAGTCAGTCCATCCCAGTCCCCTGGGGTCCTCCCACCCTGCAGCCTGCTCTTCCTCGGTCACAGCCCCCCCTGTTGCTTACCAGCCACCACAACCCAGATTTGCCACGCAGTTGTATTACCAGCTCAGAAATAAACTAATGTTATCCCACCTGGCCTGGCCTGCCTGGCTCCCATCTGTCCCCAAAGTGGCCTGGGCACCACATGTGGCAGATGGCCACCTCCTGCTGCTGCTGCACAGCCACCATCCTCGTCCCCAAGGGTCAGCCCTGCTCCGCCCCCTTTCTCAGCCAGAAATAACTGCTGTTCCACAGTCGGACCTTGGCATCTGGGCTGGAGCCCAGCACGGGTCGGGGCAAGCACAGGGAGCCCGGGGGTGCCGCGGAGGGCCAGCAGGGGCCACCGAGTCCTGGTGGCTGCAACTTGGCTTCGGCCTCATTCCCAGTGCAGCAGGAGAGCGTCTTCATTCCTCAGTGTCTGGGGCATCCTCTGGCCAGGTAAGGGAGGTGTGGACCCATGCTGGGGTCAGCAGGTGGGTGGGTGCATGGGGCTTGGGGACATCCCACTGGGAACATTACCACTGTGGGGGTCAGGGTATGGTCTCCCCAGAGGCAGGGCTGAGGGGAGGACAGGGCTCAGGTCCTCGGCTCACCATGCGGATGGTTAATGTTGAACTCGGAGCTGGCAGGGAACCATGTGCCGGGCACCCATGGCCTCATGGGGACCCTCTGCTCTTAGGGGACACTGCACAGCATCATCCCCAGCTGAGGGGTGCCAGATGCAACAAATAGAGCCAAGCCACTGCCACGCTCCTTGCACTTGTGGACCCACCACCCCGGCCATGTGGCAGGGTGCTGCTGTGGGTGGGCAGCCCAGGGGACTTGGATCAGGGCTGGTCTACAGCCGCCTCCCCAGGAAGGAGCAACCCAGCTCAGCAGCCCTGTACCCCATTTTGCTGCTGGCCAGGCTCACCAGCTCCCCAGCACAGTCAGGGTTGCAGCTTCTGCACCTTTGGGGCCAGCAGCTGAAAATAGCTCTGATAAGGCGGAGGCGTTGGTGGGGCGGCAGCCAGGGGCCCTTGCTTGCCCGGACAGTGGGTGCTGCTCTGAAGGCGCTCAGGATGCAAGGACACGGGCAAGGACAGAGCTGGGGACATTTTCTGCCCTAAAGAAAGGCAGAGAGGGAAGATGGCAAAGG
>NW_010160491.1:13098-27953 GCF_000695765.1 Mesitornis unicolor | reverse complement strand
ATATTTCCCTCCATCCATTGAAGGGGATGTAGCGGCACAGGGGTGCTGCTGGCCATGGGAGGTGTTCAGGATGGTGCTGTTGAGGGGAGGTGTTCAGGGATGGTGCTGCCCAGGGGCGATGCTCAGCTGAAGCCTGGCCTCACCCCGCACACGTCTGGGGCCGACATGTTCCCATACTCGGTGTCACCCCTGGGGCTGCCTCTCTCTTCCAGCTGGGCAGAATCCGTCCCCCTCCCACAGAGCTGCCTCAGGAGCACGGCAGCAAGTGATGACCATAATGAAACCGGGCCCTGAAGATGGTAAGTTGGGGACTGGGGGTGCCACAGGTCCCAGGACAGTGCTGCCACCCCTGCCTAGGGGCCAGATCCAGCTCTGGTTGAGGCCACTGGCCTCACAGCCCAGGGCCTCCATGCCGGCTTTCTTGGTCCCCTCTTGCACTACAGCCCCAAGGGGCAGCAATTGCATGTGTAAGGCTGGGAAGGTCCACACAGGGGGGCAGGAGAGGCTGTTTGAGCCTCTGAAGCTAACTCCCCAACAATTGCCTCATGGAGCAAACACTGGCCCCTGGTTCAGCTCCTGGCATGGGCGCATGGCCGAGCCTTGGGACAGGGATGCTGGCAAGGGGACACACTGTCCTTGCGCTGGACATAGGGGTCCTCAGCTCTGCAGCAGCCTCAGCTGTCGTCGTGCTCTCCCCCAGCCTCCCCAGTGCCCCAGCTGGACCTGGGCAAGAAGATGAGCACGCCGCAGGACCTGATGATTGAGGAGCTCTCCCTGCGGAACAACCGCGGCTCCCAGCTCTTCCAGCAGCGCCAGAGGCGGATGCAGCGCTTTGTCTTTGAGCATCCCAGTGGATTCCGGCAGGTGGGTCTGCGGGCACACAACAGCTATCGCAGCCTTGCAGAGAAGCTATTCCTGGCTGGGCTGGGGGTCTCAGCAGGGAGGCCATGCTCAGCTTCCTGCTGCACCTGGTGGGCTGGGCATGGAGATGGGCAAGCATCAAGTCCAGCATCCACCAAAGAGCGAGGGTGTTGGTCCCCCTCTGCACTCATTAACCCCTCTCCTCCTCTCCCGCAGCTCCCTGGGGCGGGTGGCTCACACCACACCAAGAGAGGTGGTCCAGAGGGAATGGCAAATGAGTGGACGGTGAGTGGGTGCAGGAAGCTCTGAGGCGCTTTTGCCTGCCTCCTGAGTCCCAACCAGGGCACGGGGAGGTCCCCGCACCCTGCTGACTGTCCCCTCTGCAGGCAGGGGAGGGTGCCGGGGGCCAGCAGAGCTACCACTCCGAGCTCCACGTGGCAGCATCGCCCCAGGGTGGGCCCCCTGAAGTGCCCAAGAAGACCGAGAAAGTCTTGCAGATGAGCAAAATCCTCAACCCTGATGCTCTGGCTCCTGGTAAATGCCGCCTGCACCCCAAAGCTGACACTGTGGTAATCTCAGTAATGCGGGGCTGGAGGCAGCGAGCTGCTGCCTGCTGAGGGGTCCTCCCCAAAACCCTCCCGGACGGTTTCGATATGTATAAATATAAAACATCTATTTATATTATAACATACATTTGTGTTATAGATATGCAGTCCTGCCCCAGCAGTAGCTCCTCGGTGGCCCTGTGAAGGCAGGGCTGTTCCCAGCCCCTCACCCCTGCTTGGCACATTGTCCCAGCCTGGCTGCGGTCAGTGCAGCCCACGCTGTCTCTCCCTAATGCAGGGTACTCGAGCCCCCTCAAAGAAATCCCCCCGGAGAAGTTCAACGTCACCGCCATCCCCAAGGGCTACCGCTCCCCATGGCAGGAGCACCTTGGTGACAAGGACAATGCTGTGCATGTCAAGAACAAGCTGCCCATGAGACCCTTTCCATGGGATTTCAGGAGCTTCAACAGGTAATGCTGGTCGAGGAGCAGGCACCACCAGCCTGTCCATCCCTTGGCCAAACCCTTCAGCCTCAAGAGGCACCTACCATCCTGTCAGGGAAACCCAATGGTCCGTGCCCTCTTCGTACACCACAGAGGTGCAGCAAGGGCTCAGGTTGCTCTTTTGCTGTTCAGGAGCTCCTCTGTGACTCCTCTGCAAAGGTCTCTGCCTCCAGCAGCTCCCCAGATCTCTTCTCAGCTTCACCACTGGCTTGCGCAGCCTTCAGCAGCCTGATCTCACTGGGTAACCTCAGGGATAAATTTTGGGAGGACTAATTCTCATGCACATGGTATTTGAGACGGAATTGCTGCTGTTCCCAGCTGGGCTCAGCTCTGGGCTGGGTGCAGGAATGGCACAGGCACTGCCAAGTCTCTTTCCTAATTTCCTGAAGGTGTCCAAGCAGCTGCTGGAAGCAGGGGGGCTATAAGGTTAATCTTCCCACAAGGTGCTAAGAGGTCACCAGATTCCTTCCAAACACCTGTTTGAGATTGAAGTTTCCAGGCCGGGGCGTTTCTGGTGGCTGAGCCTGGCAAACTTCATGCCCTGCAACTGCCTTCAACAGAGCGTGGCTGTCGTGCCTCCTTGCACCTCCAAATTACACCGAGGTGGAGGTTGGGACCCTGAAGCAGAGACCAAGGAACACCTCCTTTCTAGAAAGGTGCTTGGTGGTGATCCAGGACATGGAGATCTGGTGGTAGCAAAGTAGAAGCAGCCAAAGGTAGAATAATGAGAACTGAACTTTTAGGCTTAACATTGCCCCAGGTCATCTGCAAACCAAGGTCCTGGCCCTCCTCCTCTCTGAAAGTCTCTTTCACGAGGGTGAAAGTATGTTAGCCTTGGCCTGGCCAAAGTCACCTTCCAGTAGGCAAGCTCCCACTGGAGCTCCCTACCAGGACACAGCGCTGCTCCCCCAGACCATCTGCCATGGTGCTGTGCCTCTGCAGACAGCAGCTTTCCTGAGCCTGCACCAGGGTTGGATTCGGGTCGTCAGGGACACAACTGCTGTGCGTTGAACGCCTGGCAGAGGGGCTGTGGGGACCACACCACCTCTGCATGGGAACGACGTCCCAAAGGGCAGAGAGCAGCCCAACCGCCAGCTGGGCTAAGGTGGTGCTGCCACCGTCCCCTCGCTGCTTTCCTCTCCCTCAGCCCTGGGGCTCTGCTGGGGGCCTGGCGAGGAGCACAGCACAAGGCTGCAGCACACTCAGCCCCCGTGTTTCTCCTGCCACACCAGAGAAAGCGTTCCAGTGCACTGGTCTGCACCGGAGTGGGGCTGAGGGAGAAGGCAGGAGGGTTACCAGGACGGGCAAGTGTGGGGCAGCAAAGGGGCTGTGTTACTGCTCCCTCCGGGCCTCCTTCCCAGGTACTCGGCCATCTTGAGCTTTCCTGAAGCAGAAACACCCAAGGAGAGAACGAGGAACTGCGGTTGGCTTTTTCTTTCAACATTCAGCCATGTTCCCACCTCAGTATTTATTTATGGACAGGGACTGAAGCAAGGGCATGTTTCTGAATAATGCTTTGCCCAGTACCATTTCTCCCCTCTCACATGCTGCCTTTCTATTTAAAGTCTTGAACTGTTATTTAATACAGATGGATGCTAATTTAACACCCAGCCTCTCGCCACCTCCTCTAATTCTTCACTGAGGCATGAAGACTCAGAGAGCCAATCTGCTTTTAACTGGGCTTTTCCTGATCTTCCAAGCAGTTGGCTTTTAAATCACTTCTCAGTTCATCAAATACCAAACTGCAGAAAAACAAGCTTTTTGGAGCAAATCAGCTAGCGAGAAGCCAGTGGTCTTGCCTAAAGCCAGGTGAATCCCAGCACAGCTCACACGGGTCACAGGGCAAAGGCAAGTTCATCCTCTCAACCAACTGCATTAAAGCAGGCTGGTTTATTCCTAACTTCAAATGTTCAGGCTGTGATGCAAAGACCTTCAGCCACCTTGCTAAGGTGTGCTGCCCTGAGAGAAAGTGAAAACCAAGCTTTGAAAAGGACTGTGTTTTCCCAGAGGAGAGAAAGTTTCTGGAACAAACCTTTCACATCTACCTTTCCCCCCCTTATTTCTCCCCTGTTGCAAAACAGTGCCACGTTACTCATGTTTGAGCAGCACTTCCCAAAGCAAATATCCCCAGCTATGGCTCATTGATAGCTCAGACTCCATGTGCTGCTCCAAAACCAACATTCTTGGCTTTTTGGGGGTTGGCACTCTCTTCCCTGGTCCCTTTCCACATTCCTCCAGAAAGGGATGACAGCTCTTGCCCCCGCACTGCTCCTCCTGTTAGTCATAGCTCAAGTGAAGCTGTCCCAAAAGGCAGACTGGAGACAGGGCCAAGGGAAAGACATTTGCCTGCACACATGCTGGAGCAATCAGGAGGCAGCACCACCAGCCTCGGCCCTCTGCACAACACATCAGCTGCAGACAAGTCACTTTCTGAAGACCTATTCTCCTTTTCTAACCCCTTTCACACGCAAAACATCTCTACAGCTGTTGGGTAGCACATCAAGAGAGACCACAGTAAAGGTAGGAACATGCTTCCTCCCTTCCCTACGAAGCTGCTGATGCTCAGGCACCAAACCTCCAGGCCTGCCGAAGTCTGGGTTGAGGTTGGCTCTGTACAAGAGCAGCGCCTGGCCGGGCTAGCAGGGACCCTAACGGCATGCCAGGGGGGAAGAGGAGGGTTCTCATTTCCTACAGGCATTGCTAGGTTGCTGCTGCACAGATCGCCTTTACCGCATGCACAGCTTCTCCTCGTGACGCGCTAAGTCTGCTTTGTCTTGTGCCGCAGGACTCCCACCCCATTTGACAGAGCACTGGTCAGCGACCTGTACCCTGCGCCTGCCCTGGAGCTGGACCACCTGAGTGTTCTGGAGGTGATTTCCCACAGACGTGACTTCAACAGAGTGCCACAGGGGTGGGCACGGGTCCTACCAGAGAGCGATGAGCTGTAGCACGCGCACTCCCTCCCTCATCAGCACGGATGCTTTTCTCGCTAGACTCAAACGTACTTCGCATGGTAGGGGAGAGGGGAGTAAGTATCCTTGGTGAAAGCTAAGCTGGTGGTCTCGGGTTGACATCTTCTTCAGCGGGATTTGAACAAGCTCAAGTCTGGGACCATTTTGCATTCCCCTCATAGCAGCCATTGTTACCAGGGCGTTTCGTGCTAAGCTTACCAGCCAAGTTCTCATCGTTAATGCAAGCAGATCCCCGTAAGCTCCCACAGCCGTCACCGAACAAAACACCTCGTACAGCCTGTCCTCTCCCCTGCCTCATGGAAAACGGCAGAACCGCCAGCTGCAGCACACCGAGCTGTCTCGCCGCTTCCTCACCGACACGCAAGACCTGCTCCGACAGCTGGTGCCTTTGCAGAGAAATTCCATCTTCAGGGCAACCCTGCATCTGTCATTCCGGTCGGGACAGCGGGAGGAGAACAGTTGAAGAACACCAGCAAGACAAGTGACCGGAGACGTTGGCATGTTAGAAGCAGTTACCTTGGGCTGGGCTGGACAAAACAAACGTGGGACTGGGCACGTGCCTGTTTACAAACACTGCACAGCACAGCGGGGACAGATGGGAGGGCAACACTGGGAGCTGGAAACTTGCACCTCATTTTCCACAAGCTACCGCCTCGCACTCGGCAGCTGATATCTTCCCCTTCCTAGTGCTATTTGCATGCCTTGCTGAAACACCTAAGCCCTTTGACTGACTGACGCCAGATTTGCTTCACACAGTTGGTCAATCAGGATCAGGCCCTGTGTGGACTCGCTGCACTAAAGATACTGCTGGGGTAACTCTGGCAGCTTCAACACCAATGGGAAGGAAAAGCAGGGCAGCCCTGACTCCAGAGCAAGCACGGGCTGCTCCATGAACACAAAAACCAGCAGCAAGGATTCAACTACACACTTTCACCAGTGGCACACGCAGCCAACACCACTCATCAGAACATCTGGAAACCCTGCTAACCTCTAACAACGATCTCTAACTTAATACAGGCTTTCTACAGTTGCTTTTATCGGGTTCTTAATGTTACCCTTATTTAATCTTGCAAAAGCGGGACCGTCAGGATAAAAGTTTCTTTTTCCACCACTGTGAAAAAATGGAATAAGTAAATTTTGTGGTAAAAATGCAGCTAACAGCTGCCTCACTTGTGAAGTGTATTTGTAATGCTACGCAAATCCCACACAGGGATTCTGCTGCCACAACACAGCATTCATGCTCTGTTCTTCCAACAGAAGCAGAAAGGGACAAGTAAATAGAAATAAAAATGTATGTTCCTTAAGCATTAAAAATTTATGATGCTCAACTGCTGTCCTGTTCCAAATCCATCTCTCTCCTCCTCTGTCCATCAGCCGAAGAACCCGTGTACCCCTGGCGACCTGGCTGGAAATAATAAATAAATAAATTGCAGTAATATAAAGCTTGCTTGCATTCGAGATCTGTCTGCACTGCACTTGCAGGCTGCAACTACCACTACTCAGGGCCAGAGTAGTGGCAAATGCTGCAGCCCTCTCCAATCCACAAGCAGGCCCCTACCCGTCCTCCAAAACTGGATCTTACCTGACAAAAGCTGAACTAATGACCCGTGCCCAAAGCCCTTCCAGAGAAAGGCAGCCATGCCCCTGGAGCCATGTGTGCTACACCACCTCCACCAGCCTGGCAGGGCTGGCACCAGCACACATGCCTTCAGTGGCAGCATCGGTGGGACCCCGTGGCACGGTACAGGATAGCACATAGAACTACAAGTGGACCTGCCATCATTACTCACTCTGCATCTTGGCTTTGGCAGCAGCCAAATAAAAATCAAAGTCTTCAGACACTGTGCTACAGGAATCAGGGTCTAAGCAAAGTACTGAAAAATTCAAATATTTTAATGTATTCTTTTTTAAAACAAGCAAACGAGGCTTCAGAACAGGTCCCATCATGTTTTGCTTTACAGAAAGATGTCCACAAATCCATTACATGAAAGCAGCTGACATACAGATAAACCTAAACCCCTCTACCCACGTGTACATACATCTCAATAGCAGGCTCCATGCAGACCATGGTTGCTCCTGGACAAACACTGTAGTTGGAGCACAGAAAAGGTTCGTGTCTTACCAAAGCAGGACGAAGCGGGATCCATCTCACAGTTTACAAGGAGACTGTACCCACAGGCCTCAAAAGCCCTGACCATGCTTCAAATATACCCAGCCAAGCTCGCAGCTGCACCGTGTGTCCCCCCTGCAGCTGCCAGCAACACAAGCCCATCCAAGGGGGCCACCGCAGGGGCCTTCACCAGGCTAAACAGGCAACTGCTAACCTGTCACTCCACGTCACACCCGCACTACCTGGCAGCTGCTCGCATGGTCTAACACTTATCTGGCTCAGGATGCGCAGGATCAGAAGTGAAGCATTAAAAAAAGTTTTGGGTTTTTGGTTTGGGGTTTGTGGTTTGTTGTTTTTTTTTAAGCAAGATGTCAGGAAAAAGGAAGGAGAAAAATTCTGTGCCAATAGTAAGGCAAAGCCATGGATTTGGCACATCTGAGAAACTTGTTTTTCAGCTTTTATTGAGTCCTGGTTTAATATCTCACTAGAATAATAAGCCATCAGTTACCTGACGGAGAAGAGTCTCTGCTTATGTTTAATTAGTCCCTAGTGCTCAGACTGAGGATATCAAATGGGCTTGAAAAGGGTTTGGTTTGGTTTTTCCAGTAGTTTATTTCAAAAGTGTGCAAACGGGATACACGGATAGCACTGTAACTCTGGTACACCTGATCCACAGACCCCTGACAGCCCTTTTGCCTGTTCCCCACCCCTCCACCCCCCAACACTAAATGAAAGACCTGGGATGTATCAGCGATCCATTAGCTAGCGGAGACACGGAGCTCGGCTTGCCCGGTGTCTGCAAGCAGGGAAATAAGGCTTCTCTAGCTCACCCACAGCTCAACATACGGCGCTACCATGGTAACTAGAAAATAGCATTTACTTAAACGACGAGGGCGGCACGACGTGCTAGGGGCTGCTGTGCTTCCCTGCGTGGGCACCCATCCTCTGGGGATCTTGAGACGGGTAGTGAATGGGGCCTGGGGCTCGCATGAAGGGAGGCGGGGGCCCCATGGTGTGGAACACGTGTGGTCCGAAACCTGCAGAAACAAATTCATGAGGTTCAGACAAAGTAACAGAACAACTCATGCAGATGTACTGCTGCTTGAAACTACCAGCAGAAAACAGCTTACAGCTATGCCTTAAAAAGGTGCACATCTCCAACCAGCCCTCAAATCCCCAGACTATTTCCCCTCTTTCTAGTACAACTGGGGGCAATCCTTACGCAACACACATCCTTACTCACAGATAAAAGCTGGTGAGGGGACTGGACGCGTGTCTGTAATGCTAATCTAAATGCTTTCTACTCAACTGTGGAGCAAAGAAAACATACCCACAAGAGTCTGACATCTCATAAAAAGCAGGATTGATATAAACACACCATCAAACACAGGCTGGCATTCAATCAGCTGCAGAATTACCCTTTGAAGTTCAGGTTAGTGTGGAATTTACGCAGCCAGCAAAAGCACCGAGTAGGTCTCAGTACCAGTAACAGGGATCTCTGACATGCCTCAGAATTCGCAAGTGAACACATACCACAGCAGGCAGCTCAGTTTAATTAAACTGTGCTGACAGCTCATTTTAGATGATCGGTTTACACTGCGTGATCAGGGATGAGGAAAGTCAACTCTGGGCACGCAGCAGCACTGCAGCGCAGCCAAGCAAGGACGGCTAGATGGTCAAACACCAAATCAGATACCCCCACTCAAAGGGGAAACACAGGTACCTGGAGGTGGTGGCGGAGCAATACCAGGAGGAGGTGGCAAGGCAATGTTCACCACGGCTGGAGGGCCACTTGGAGGTAGGTTGAAGTAATTTGCAGAAGCCTCCTCTTCTGCAGCTGGAGGAGGAGGGAGAGCTGCAGAAAAAAACCCAACACACTGTGGTTATGGAAAATCTCTCAGTCAAGATATGCAGAGGTATCTTCCTTCAGAGAGGAGGCACAATCAGTTCTTCCCCAGGGGCAAAACTGCTGCTACTATTGCATATCTGAATGGGAGCGAGAAGCAGAACTGCACTGAAACTCCAGAACAGTCACCACTTCACCTGAAACCAGCTTTGCTTTTTCCATTATACAACACTCAGTGGATTAGGAAAACATTAACCCACGCTTTGAAAAGCATGGCTGCCAGTATCTCCAACCTAACTTAAATTCAGCTTTAACTTTTCACCCATCACATAAAGAATTCTTTTCAACAAGAATCTCCTCCTCAAAGCTCACTTCCCATCCCAGCTGAATGTGCTGCAAACCCCTTGTAACCACTTGCTCTGGGCTCACCAGTGCCTCTACCATCCCAACCCGTTACTGCTCTGAGAGGTTTAACACCAGCATCGTTCATGGAAGCAGGTCAGCATTGCTTTGGAGCTGAAAACAACTTCCTTACCTCCGGGGAGCCCTGGAACTGGCTCCAGCTTTATCCCAGATTCTGTAGTACCTTCCTTGTCCTTTTCTTTTCCTCTTGCCGCCTGGGACCTAAAAAACAGACAAAAGTTGGAGAACAAGGATAAGAAAAAGCAGGATAAGCAGATATTCGCACCACAATAGTTTTACATTATTTAATCCAGGTCCATTGCTTCAGGCCACCAAAGTTGAAAAATTCACAGAACATCAGAGACAGCTGGTACCAAGTGTGCAAACAGTGCTTACAAGAGATGGATTAGAAGCAAAACTACAGAAACTCATCCATAACCCTCAACCAGGAAATCCCTTACACAATTTGTGTAATTTGTGTAATCTCCAACCCAGATTTCACTGCTGAAAGAAAATCTTGGACTCCAACTATTTACCAAATCAGTATCTACTTGAGCGTAATATCCAGTCCCGCTCATCAAGACCGCATAAACCGAGCGAAGAACCCTTTGGCAGCATCCTCAAGGCTTCCTCCCTGAGCACTCACCTTCCCCATTTGACGTTGAGCCTGCGGCCATTGACAATGAGTTTGTTGAAGGATTTCTCAGCAGCCACTTCTGCAGCTTGCCGGGTGGCAAACTGGATGAAAGCACACTGCTGCCTCTGCACTACAGTTATTGTCCGAATCTCCCCAAACTGGTAGAAGTGATTTCTGTGTGGGGAAAAAAATGATTATGAAATCTCACTCCTCCCAGCCACAAGGTACAGAGCAGAGTAGGATCTCATCCCATGCTGAAACAGATACACTCAGATCCTTTCTTTTCTCCATCACCAGTTCAGATTAACCATTAGAAATCAAGTCTCTTGCCTCTCTGTGCAATTATGGAGCAATAAAAACTCTGCAACAGCGTTTCTCAGAAGCTAGAGCTAGACGCAGACTTTGGGAGTTTCTTGTAAAAGTGTAACACAGTATCCGCAACAGCTCAGAAGGATGACTCATCTTTGAAGAGAGAAATTTTAATCAAAGCATTTGAATTGTGCCTGTTTATCTGCTCTCTAACAAGCTGGCACTCCTCTGCACTTGCCCACCAACCAGTTCTCCATTAACGAAAACTGAAAACCAGATTAATTCTTTTTTTCCCTTGCAAGAGAGATTTCCTCACTTGAAGATGAGCAGTAATCACAGCATCATATAAAAAGGCAAGGGCAATACAAATTCACCAACACACCTGAGATCCGATTCAGTGATAGTATCTCCAAGCCCTCCAACATACAGCGTAGTAATAGTTTTGTCATCAGGTGGGTCTAGACGAGGCATGGTTGATGCTCGCTTCAGAAGTTTATCAGCCACAGGATCATTAATTCCGTAGTAACGATCTTTGATGTTCTGATCAGCCAGAGGATCGTCTGGATCTGTAGGTTTCTCATGCCTAAGGTTCAGCAAACAAAGCATTTCATAACACCAGGCACAGCGGTATCAGATCAAAATGACTGTAACTGCTACCTTCCCTTCTAAAGGCCTCTGGTCACTTATATGCTTACGCCCGTTCATATAAACATGCCAAAACAGAACAGACAGCCCCAAAAACTTAAATTGCAGCTAGGACTGCCTCAAGGTCTCAGTGAATGGCACTTCTGACAGCTCAGCACTCAACACTACAAAATACCAGAGCTAGATTTCAAATGGCCTTTTGTTCCAATACAAAGATCTTTGATTGAAGGGACTGATGCCACAAAGGGGAAAAAAATGAACTGTGCAAGAGAAGAGCTGCAGTCATTGCTTCAGCAAAACACTACAAGACCACGCAGCTAATTCCTCACAAACGAGCTTGCCACAACAAAGATTCATTCACTGGTGCTGTGAGCCAACTGAATGCAGGTTTTGCGCTGACCCCAATCACAGTGCCGTGTCTCCTGCCCACCACAGCATCTCCTGCTCTTCAAACCCCAAGGAGAGCTGTGTCTGATCACGTAGAACAGATTAACTGTTCAAGATCTATCTGTACCTGTAGGGACACTCTTCTCCTCTCTTGCATTCTCCTTTTACCCAGAAGGAGCAGATGTGAGGACGGTTACGTTTATAGTAAGGAGTGGTCCGAGCCAGCTTCAGCAGCATGTCGCTGGTAGAAGTAGCTTTTCCTAGGGCACCAACTGGTCTAGTGCCATCAGAATTGGATATCTAAACAGTAATTAAAACAAGTAATTAAGTATGTATCACCACTGAAAACTAATGCGCAGAACCAGAGCAAAGAAATTATTTTAAGATAAGTTACATCATTCCTCCTGCACACGCAGCCAGCATGGTTGTAACTACTTTCTTACCTCTCGTTCCATGTTCTGGGTGTAATACTCTTTATTGACATCAGACTTAGGCATTTCATCCTTAAGAGAGAGCCCTGCATCCCGGACTTGAATAGGCAAACCTAGAATGAAACAAAAAAGCCCCCAACAAATCCATATGAAGCACAGGCTAAAAGAGCAAAATAGCTACTGCAACCTGCCCTAGCCCGAGATAACTCATCTGCACAGGTGCACCACACTGCCCCTGAGCCTCAGAAGGGATGTGATCATGAAGATTTGTTCTTCTCAGACAACCGTGGCAATTACATGCACACATGTAAAGACATTTCGC
The DNA here is from genome assembly GCF_000695765.1 of Mesitornis unicolor. Classification (NCBI taxonomy): domain Eukaryota; kingdom Metazoa; phylum Chordata; class Aves; order Mesitornithiformes; family Mesitornithidae; genus Mesitornis; species Mesitornis unicolor. The sequence continues at coordinate 15,983 of NW_010160491.1, read as the reverse complement.
CAACTTTCATTTCACAGGCAAGCAGATCGGCTTCTTCTCTTAGTTTACATTTTTCGGTACACACCATATTCCAGGTCAAGCAGACAGGTTTGACAGACGTTCTTCAGCTTGCTGCACGTCTGGCACACTTCAGTTTTCTTGAAACGCATACGAACACCAGGGCACCAACGAAATACTGTGAAAGGCCTGGCACAAATCTGAAAGGCAGAAAGTCAACGCTTGGATCGCTATCGCACAGCAACGAAGTTACCGCTCTGCTTCTTGGGCAGCAACTTAAAAGTCCAAACGCATCTCAACTCTTTAAACCGTAAATACAACTTCATCTTAGCACTAAGATTTAGACCTCAATAAATATTTGTTCCTAGTTGGTGCCCTACTTTGACAGAAGAAAGGTTTAGGAATTATTTTTTCTTGTTGTTGGTTTCGGTTTTTTAAGTTATTACCACAACCCAAATGCTGAAAGCACATCTACTCCAAGGAAAACAGAAATTCTCCTTAATTACAGGTGACGTCAGTATAGAGCTACTAGAGATAAACTACAAGTTATACGTAAATCAGTCACCAGCACAGCAGCAAGTCCAGTGAGGGGTTATGAGACTTCTGGTCCGGAAGAAAACCACTGCTTCCTATCTTATCTGGTGGAATGATGCATCTGCTTCCGCTGCATGGACCGTTCGAGGAAGGGAAGCAAGATTTCAATACCTTCTCCCTACCTCAGACGACAATTGATAAAAAGGGCAAAAACCTCCTTTGATTTCCCTCAGTGAAGACAACACTAAATACTGCTTGCTCTCAGAAATAAATGGGGCTTATTCCTTAGACAGCCAACACAACACCACGCAGTGACAAATAACATAGTTACAGCAAAACCTAACCTCCAGTTATTTATGTGCCAATTACAAGTAAAAACAAACCTGCAAGAGAAGATAGATCATTTTAAAGGCCAAAATCTCTTCAAATACAGTACAAGATTCACAAAGCCTGATTTCAATAAAGGAGTGAATCCTGTGTATCTAAACAGCCTTCACCAGTTTTAAGACACACCGATTTTGTCTAAGAAAGCGCCCAGTGGATTGACCTAAAAATTTATGCAGTTACGTAAACATCTTCAGGAGTTAGCCCAGATAAACACTTTTCTGAAGCTGACAGGTTTTTTTAACGTTAACATTTATTACTCCTAGATGTGCCCCAGTTCAGACGTGCTTTCTTCAGAACACAAACAATCCTACCTTGCATTCTTTTCCGTACTTTTCTTTGGTCTGAAATACAATTAAAAACAATAAAAGAAAATGTGAAACGTCGTCAATTCACCATAACACATGAAACATACAACTGATGTTACAGCACAGTGGTTTTTTCCTGATTATGCTGCATTTAGATTCGCCCACCTCAGTGTTTTGGGCTCATACCTCGGCAAGTCAACAGGACAAAAGAATCCCAAAAAACATTCAATTAATTTTTGTTTCAGAAACATTCATAAAAACACAGTACTGCAAGTCCCACCTCACGCACTGATGAAAGGCAAGAAGGAAACAGAACAGTAACGGTGATTTTTTAAGCAAAGATGATGTCACGTGAAATAAGTCCATGAAAACAAGCAGGTTTTGAAATGTCACCTATAGGAGCAGTAGGGTCATGTTTATAATCTCTTCAGGTAAACTTGGTGGAATGGAAATGTGAAGCAAAGCCAATGTAAGTGCAGGTCATACACAACCGGACTGAGCACAGGGAAAAGCAGTGTAAGGGGACAGACTCGTCCTGCATGGAGGAAACCAAGGTAAACAAGCGAGGATTTAAATTACCACTGGGCAGCCCTCATAAGACAGTTTTAACTGATTTTTACAGGTGCGTGCTCTTTGCATTTTAAAAAGCTATTTAATATTTCAGCAGCTCATCATTCTCCACCTAACATGATTTACCAGTACCAGAGCTTTTTCTAGTATTTCCTGCACTCTCGACATTGAACTGGGTAATCTTGTGCTCCTTTTCGACTAATTTATTCTTAAATCACATACCTAATGCCATGACATCGCATACCAATCATGGCTGGAACCAAATCCTGTAGTGCAGAACCAACTAATTAGGAGTGCATGCCCACTTCAGCATCTCCTCCTGTAGTCAGGCTTATTTTAGGTCCTGAAACCCAACAGTTCTAGTGCTGACACAGAGGAGAGGACTGCACGGTCAAACAGGCACGTACCATTCGAATGTAGGGGTTTTCTCCAAGACATGTCTGGCACAGGATAGGGAAGTCCTAAATTGAACAAAAAAAATTACAAAAGAACATCAGGAATTTACAATAAACTGTCACATCACAGCAGTGCTCAAATCACACTCTGAACACCACTGAGCTAATCTAACCGTACCGTTTGAAAGACACACAAAAAGACTGATTGAAAAGAAGTCACTGGGACAGCTACAAGCCGCGACCCAAAGCCCATGCTATAAAAGAACCACGACCTGCTCGCTGTTCCTGTTTGAAGGGAAACTCAGAACAAACAAAAAACGTATTCAGAGATCTCTGCTATTCAGCGGCCTGACAGCAGCAGATGACACCACCCCCCAGCACCTATTGTCTGCGCTGGCCCACCCAGGAAAGGCCTCGGCTCGAAAGAACGCGACCACGGGCGCAGGAAGGAGCCAGCTCAACCCCCGCCTCGCTGCCGGGAGCTCTTGTTTGAAGGGAAACTCAGAACAAACAAAAAACGTATTCAGAGATCTCTGCTATTCAGCGGCCTGACAGCAGCAGATGACACCACCCCCCAGCACCTATTGTCTGCGCTGGCCCACCCAGGAAAGGCCTCGGCTCGAAAGAACGCGACCACGGGCGCAGGAAGGAGCCAGCTCAACCCCCGCCTCGCTGCCGGGAGCTCTCTCCAGCCACC
>NW_010160491.1:0-12712 GCF_000695765.1 Mesitornis unicolor | reverse complement strand
CCTCGATCCCGGCAAGCAGCGGGAGGCGGAAGTGACACCACTTCCGCTAGCGACGTGCCGGGAATGGGGAGAGCGAGGCGAGGAGGCAAGGTCAGCAGAGTGTCGTACGGGCGAAGGGCGCTCTAGCCAGAACGAACCATAGAGCGCAGCTAACGGGGCGGGAGCGGACGGGGTTGGCGAAACCACCGGAAACGGGGGGGAAGAAGTAGAGGGACGAGACCATTAGGACAAAGTGCGGTGCTGATTCTTTCTTCTTTTTAAAATAAATTCTTTTCTAACGAGCCGCAGCATAAGAACCAACGCAAAGACACTGACAGCCACGTTTGCTTTATTGAAGGTCTTAAGCAGGGAGGCCAAGCCCGCCACAAACCGTTCGCACCGGCGCAAACCAGCACAAACCAGCACACCACTTCGCTTCCAGTGAGAATGGTGCAGCAAACACCAGGCCAGCCCCAGTGCATGGCCCTGGTCACCACCAGCTCGGCCCCGTTTCCGCATCGGTGTGGCGAGTGTGGCAGCAATTACGGCTGCTGAGAAGTCACAGCCAAAGGTTAAGTGCGTCATTATCTGAAGAGGTAAAGCCGCAGCTGGGCTAGCACTAGACATTAACTACGAACTACACATCTTAAACTCATGCTGTACATCAGTGTGTAACCTATGCGAAGTTGTAAACGTGACGCCCCGCCGTGCTGAGGCACGCTGCAGGGTCCAGGCTGCGAGGTGTGCGTCCCCCAGCACACCAGAGCAGGCAGCCTCATCTCCCGGGCAAAGGATTTGCAGCTCCACGCTGGCAGAACCATGGCACAAGTGTCTCCAGCACGACAGCCATGGCTGGCTGGTGGTCAAGCCTTTCCCAGCACAGCAGAAATGGTTAACGAAGGTCAATGTCTGAACTGGGAACACAACTGAAGCCTTTGTGGGAAGAGCGATCTCACTCGCTTGCACCAAGCTACTGCAGTTACTGGTATTTGGTGTCCTAGATATGCTGCTCTTAGTCACTGACCTTACCTTGGACTACAGCCAAATTACACCTCAGATAAATCACCCTATGCTACAGCTTATGCTTGTTAACGTGTGTCTACCTTTACACCCCCCTCCCACCCACCTCAACTGGAAAGAGTATGAACTTGAACAGCCTCTGTAGCTTTATATATACCAGAACTAATCTTAACTCTCCAGGTTTCATACTCTGATCACTACCCCATTAACACACATTTCTTGATCTGCTGGCTAGCAGGCAGCCTCTCCAGAGCATCCCTGCCTCAGTCAAGAGCTGTAGCAGAACCCGAATTCCCAGCTCGCAGCACAGCAGGCTGACAGGCTCACTTGCCAGTCAAATCCATCAACACTACAGTACACTATGTTTTGAGTTTAAAGGCAAACCGATCATTTCCTTTGTGAAAGCACATCTATCACCTCAGCTAAGCAAGCTACGTATGCTAGAGTAGTAGGGGTTGTATGTCCCAGTCCTCCATAGCTAAGGTATCCTACAAGGAAGCAGAAAACCAAAAGAAAGCATCACGCTGCTGCCAGTAACTTGCCAATAACACAGCAGACATGGCCACTTTTTAAAAGGTTTTTCTGTAAGGGCATAGCTCTGTGTGAAAAAAGTTGTTCACTACTGAGTGTGTAACATTGGGATTGTGGGCTGACATGAAGAAAAAAGAAAACAGGTTCTTTTCTGCTGATAAAACCAAATTCAGTCAGGTGCAGTGCAAATCTGGAGAAAGCGAGATCTTTCTCTGTGCTGTAACACGTGCTGCAAGTTACACGAGCCTGTGGCGGCGTGGGGAAGCAGAGCAGTAGTTAGTGGGCACTACGACAAGAGGAGAGAGAACAAACCATCCCAAACCACAGCACCCTCAGCCACCTCCTCACAGCCCAGCCGGGGCCCGTGGCACACACCCACACATCACAAAGGAGCTCTCGCAGAACGTTTCACCAGCTGCTTTCTCCACGGTGACAGTCCATCCTGCGGCCAGCCATCGGGGCGCGAGCGTCGGGAGCATTTATGGGAGCACTGGACCGAGGCTGAGCTCCACGTGATGGGTGAGCCAGATGACCTCAGCAGTGTGATCGCCTTCCTCGCTGGCCCGGATTGGAGCAGTGAGGTTTTTAAACTCGTGCTTCATCTTGAAACTCACGGTCACTTCACCCTCTTCTTTCTGTGGGGTGACCTTGATGAAAACTCCTACTTTATTGGCTTTTCTGAAGGCAATGACGCTGCAAGGCAGAAAACAAAAGAACGCTGCATCAGCCAAGTTCTCACACAATTGTTCCCAGAGATTTATTTCAACACCACGTACCAGGAATGCTCAGTTTACGGCTGAATGTGCCCTGCTAGAATAACTTACTCCCTGCTGCTCTTCTTGCAGGGGGCCCACAACCCCTCCTGCCTCCCCATCAGGATGTGGGTACCCCCTTATGCTGACAGCTGCTGGCAAATCCCTCAAACAGAATGTGCCTGCTTTGGCTATGGGAGTTCTGTACCCAGCTGTGCAATGGGGAAGGGCCACAGGATATGGCTCCAGTTGCTCTGTAAGAGGCTGCAGAACATATTCTACTTTGAAGGCTGAAGGCAACACTTTCACACACCCTACCGTGTAGTTCTCACTGCAACCATGAACCCCCTGTTTGCAAAAGAAAGGATTATGCAGAGTATTCCTGGAGAGAATTAGCACCACGACCTATGACTCAACCGCTGTAACAGCACACCTTGCCTCAAAGGGAACAAACATCTCCTGAACCAAAGCACAAGCAGGAAGACTTGCATTGCTGATCTCCGACTCCCTCAAACCACCACCACACCCCCAAGAAAACCCGAAAAAAACCCCCAATCAAAAAAACTAAACAAAACATGCTGAAGACAGAGTGGAAAGCAAGTTACTTGGTTGAAGTGCCAAGCTTTTAAGGGACGGGATCTGCACAGAACAGACAACACTCACTCAGGGTCATCCTGAAAGTCTTGAGGCTCTGCCAGCTCATCATATTCTGCTGCAGCATCTTTGCCAGCCAGAATAAGCTCCTTGGGAGGAACTGCCACCTGAAACAGAACACAAAGAGAAGCCTTTCAGCACTGATAACCACCTACACTGCAAGCAGGAGGGAGCTCTCCCCTTCTGAGGGCTACTTTACTATGGTTTAACAGAAAAGAGATTTATCCTTGGCTTTCCTCTGCTCTGGTACCACGTGGTTACCACCCTACCAGTGAAATATGTTGGGATTTCTTGCTTGGGTTCTGGATTCCAAAGAACAGACACAATTTCAAAACACTTTATGAGCAGATGTTTACATTGGGGACAGTCATTTAAGCTCTAAGGAGGAAAATACAACACAATCAGCAGGGACTGAAGGACATTTGAGAAGTGTGACCCGTGGAAGGATAAATGTGAGTGGAAAGCCTTGGAAGAGGCCTAGGCTTGCACAGCAGGAGGGTGCAATACCTTGGCAGTGCTGTTGATGTTGTCAGGGTCTCCCTCCTCACACTCCAGCAGTGTGACATGTGTGATGTTCTCCACTGGATTGGTCAGAGTCAGAAGGACTTGGCTCTCCTGGAGAGATTCATAGATCAGAGTTTAAGAAGCAATTACTCTAAAATCCATTGTTACTGTTGGCACATCCATCTTCTGCAATAGATCATCTTAAAAAATTGCATCGCATACACTCAATGGATGGATAGTGAACACTCCCAGTGTGTCAGAAAGGTGCCAATGCCATGAAGCACTCTTTCTTAATATAAGAAATACATGTCTTTGGAATCTAGGCAAGATCTCAACTTCACACCTTTTGTTCTTCAGATACCGGCATGTGTGTGTGGTGCCAGACGTCACACTGCACGGCATCTGCTCCTGCAGTTCATGCAATGTTACTGCAACTGGTCCCTTAAACCCTGCACCCTCGCTGAATGGGGTAAGCGAAGCCCTCAGGGAACAATCATCACACCATGTCATCTTCCAAAAAGATCCCATTTCCACACCTCCCAGCTGTGTTTCACCCTAAGATATTTCTGGAAAAAATTACTGACCTTCATGTAGCGCAGGTTGGGAATAGACATGATTCTCACTTCAGGGATGTAGTTACTACAAAGAGAAGAAAGCAAATGACCATGATGGACCGTGCTGCTGTCTATATCCTACCTCTTGAAGCAAAGGGATGTATTCACAGACATCCATCTAACTCATTCAATGTTATTAGAGCTTAGGTTACATTAAATAAGAAAAATGAAGTGCCATTTTGCTACAGAAGCCTGATCCTACAAAATCCTGCTACTGTGTGGGGCTGGCACAGCATGCAGTGCCTTTTTCAAACTACTAAAATCTTCAGCAAACTTTTATAGTAGATCAGGAAGCAAACCTATTACAAATAAGGGAAATATATTTAAAAAGGCGATTACACCAACCTAAGAGATGACACAACCATACAGGAAGTCAAATCAAGAGCACAAAATAAATGAAAACAGAAGGCATTAACTAAGCATGGATATGTGATGGTTCTCCCCAGTCCCCGTATCTTACTTACACAGCAGCCAGTTGGATCTTGAATTTGATAGATGTTGGATTGAATTCTGGTTTGCTCAGGTTATGTTCACATTTCTAGAGACAAAGATATTTTAGTCAGTACCAAAAGATAGTGTGCAGTCACACACCGAGGAGTCAGAGCTGCAAGCACCGTGCCGTTAGTCATTACATTACTGGCCTCTACTACAGTGCACATAAAAACCTTGGGGTGTGCGTAGCCATCACTGTGTCAAGTTACTGACACTCCAAAAATGTCATATCCAGTACTATCAGTGCAATCTCAGAAACATGAGATTTGGAACCTGGCTTAAAAACCCTTGGACACTCACTGACTGCAGCAGGAAGAAGGCAAAAATACCTGTAAGCCTTTTGACTTATGCTCCAAAAGCCATTAAAAAAATAAAAATCAAACTGGAACTCAAGACTGATCTCCTCATAAGCTACTTTTAAAATACAGGCTCAGCCTGACATTACTCATTAAGAAAATACTCTGCATTTGCAAAGCATTCTGCATCTTAAATACTTACCAGAATATTGCTTTATTATTCTGGGAACTAGATAAATATCCCTGTTTCTTACAATCATAGTTGTTTAGGTTGAAAAAGACCTTCAAGATAATCAAGACAAACCATTAAGCTAGCACTGCCAAGTCCATCACTAAACCATGTTCCTAAGTACCACATCTACATATCTTTTAAATACTTCCAGGGATGGTGACTGTACTACTTCCCTGGGCAGCACTTCCCTTTTTCAGTGAAAACTGGGGTTGTTTAGACTGGAATGGGGTTGTTCAGCCTGCAGAAAAAGAGGTTCAGGGAAGACCTTATTGCCCTCTACAACTACCCAAAAGGAGGTTGTAACAAGGTGTGTGTTAGTCCCTTCTCCCAAGGAACAAGTGATAGGTCAAGAGGAAATGGCCTCAAGTTGCACCAGAGGAGGTTTAGATTGGATATTAGGAAAAATTCCTTCACTGAAAGGGTTGTCAAGCATTGGAACAGGCTTCCAAGTTCTGTAGCCCAGAAAAAGCACTTTTTTGTATTTAACTACCTACCCGACAGCGCAGTGAACGTTTGATCAGGAGATGCTTATGACGTGGGTAGAGCTGGGAAGCGCAGATTGGCTGGAAGTCAGGCTGCAGCAGACGCTGACGCAGAGTTGTCACTGGATGCACAACAGAAAGCAAGACCAAATTAATGCCTGACTCAGGCACTGAAACTCGAACTAGATCGTACATATGCACTGGCCTAAGAGCAAGTGTGCTGTGCACTGCGTGTGGACATACTGCAATCTCTAAGGAACTTAATTGCACCTGCACCAAATAATTCAGAAGCCACTGGCAAGTATCACTGTTTCTAGCAGCGAACGGATGGAAGGTAAGAGCTGTAGAAAGGGCTGCCCTGACTGGGCATGGTAACACCAGAGCAACATCAGTGTCAGCCCAGGAGAAACAAGGGACCGTGATCTTTATTCAAAGCTCAGCTGGGGTGGAAACAGCATTTTGTAATAATTTAGAAAATAAGTTCTTTCCTCACCAAGGGCAAATCAGCTTTCATACTTCTGCTACCCTCACAGCTGGGTGCTGCACGAGTACAATATACAGCTTCTCAACAAGGAATTTGCGTAACTCAGACTCACACACAGAATTAGTGACTACATAGCTCCTGAGGCAAGGAACTCCAGCTGCCAACTTCCCATGGGTTTCTCCCAGAAACCAGGCTCCTCACTGTTCCCAGTGTCTAACAGGCAGTGAGCCACCTGGCAGTCTTTCCCTCACTGTGGGGAACAACAGAAGTTGTCTTCTTTACGAGCATCACACTCTCACCATGCTGACAGTCTCATGAGAACAGGAGACCAAAAGGATCAATCCCTTCCATAAACCTTTCATGAATTAATATTGGCAGACTTTGTAGGCCTACAGGACTAGCAAGAACATCTGCCCAACTTGGAGCCACCTTATTAGGAAGTCCACATCGCTCCCTGTTCCTGCAATTTTATCCCATTTGCTCTCAAGTTTCGTTGGCCAATTTGCAATAGTTGCTGCTCAAATCTTGAGCCAGCTAAATAACTGGCATCTGCACGCAAGCCGATGTCAAAGTAATGTGCAATTGTTACTTAACAGGTCAGTTAAGGTTCCAACTCCCCAGCGGCTCAGCTACTTCCTTATCTCCTGCTATTATTTGAAAAAGGACGTCAACTCTTTTCTTCATCCAAAAGTTGACACTTCACATGCAGAGAAATTAAGGTCAGCAAGAAAACGAAACAAGCATTAAGAGGCCTGACGTATTTGGCTCTGAGCTTTCGACAAACAACATGAAGTTGAGGCTGCATCCAAAGTTACCACTTAAAAAGTCACGAATTTCCCACCATTTTAATCCCAGCATAAAAATTACTAAAACCTTGGGCCTTCAGGAACCCCACCGACAAGTTTCCAGACACTGCCCATGTTACAAAATGTAAGGGCAAAAAGTGACAAAACATGAAGGTGTTACCTTCTGTCAGATTGATAGGTCTTGTGTAGTAATCCTCAGGAAGGGGTTCCACCTCTTCCACTGCATCAGCTGGCTCAATCTTGATCTCCTTCTGGTCCTCTCCTTCTTTCAGCCTGAAGTGAAGTGAGGGACAACTCAGTCATAAAGTACGGCACGCAGGCTCTGACAGACCGCAACAGCAGTAACTGCGTGGTAACACAGACGGCAGCGAGAGCTGAGACTGCAAGACAACAGGAACTGCACAAGGATGTGAGCAGTCACTTGTTTCTATTAGGAGAAAGCAAAACATCTGGAGCTGCTGCACAGAGATGCCCAAGGATCTTATATCTCTCTAATGGTCCAAAGAAAAAAGCTTTTTTTCACTGCTATGTGCTAATGCATTCGTAATCTTTCTGAAGTTGCTTTACTCTTCTGTAGGAGGTTGCCTGCACCTCTTATCCTTCCCACAAGAACAATCCCAACCCTGACACTCACGAGAGTCCAGCGAGGGCACTGATCGGTGCTCCAGGCCTCTGGCGCTGCAGCCTGGTTCCCAAGCCATATTTGTCCTAAAAGGTAAAAAGGAACTGTCAGCTTCAGATCTGCTTCTTGCCAGAACAAAAAGACCTACTGCAAACTCATCCTTTGAGCTGCATGACAAGCATAGGGAGACAAGCAAAGGAAAGCAAAGAGGGAAAGGTATTCAATGTTTCCCAAGATTTTTTTTTTTTGCTCAAACTGTTAGTAAGGAAAAAAAATTACCACTGCACTGCAGACAGGGAGAGACAGATGTGGTTAATGCTTCTCAAGCTCTTTCCTTAAATCACCAGCCTGCACTACTGACACATTTTCCCTTGCTTTTCTTTTCAGAGCAGCTGCATGTCAAGTAGTGCTCTCGCTCAACTGCCAAAAGAACTGGGTTGACATGGGTGTGCATCCATCTGAAATGTTCTGCAGCACTACTAGAAGGTTCAGCCTCCTACAAGCCTTGTTACCTACAGGTCTCTCTCACCAGGCACCACCAATTGGCTGGAATAGCTGAAATACTCCTCAGCTTTCTATAGCTGAACTCTACACAAGGTACTCAGAAATCTTCCCGCCTCTGGGCAGGACTGAAAACCTGAATTCTGATTAAATGAGAAATCCAAGCATCAGCCTACCTGGGTGACTTTTCATGGATCAGAAGACTTGACATTAATGCCATTTGCCTTAGGCAGACAGACAGCTGCATCTCAGCCAAGCCTTGTGAAGGAATGCTTTTCAAGTGTATGTTACTTACCCAAAGACACTGCTGTATCTGTAAACTAGCAAACAATATTTTTTGTAACAGATGTTACCCTCTAACTCATTAGCCTTCACGTGCCTTTGTTCTATGCTCATCCAAGTCAGAGGCCCTGAGGCAAGGTGAAGAGTAGGATCAGTTACTGCCCTTCAGTTGGTACCGTAAGAGCTTTAACACCAGCAGAAACTGTGAAAAGACTTACCACTACATGTATAGTGTGTTGCTGTGGAGAGCCCCCAAAATAGCAGCAGGTAGCAACGGAGACAAAAAATGCAGCCATAAGACACAAGCAAGTGCACAGAGCAAGCACAGTTAATTGAGAAGTAGCAAGCATCGGCAGATCCACCCAGCTAAACAAAGTAAGCATTTACCTGCCAGTTACAATAAACAAGTCATTCAGGCCACAACCAAGTCTTAAGGTTAATCTCAGATGAGACTTCATGCAGAAAAGTGCCAGACAATGCTGATCTAACTGTTACTGAGCTGTGGTATGCAACTGTCCTGAGAAAGAGCTACTGACAGTATTGTGACTGTGGTTGCACTGCATTTCACTGCTGGATAACATATGCCTTTGCATGGCAACCATAAACTCTTCCGGCATTATCAGAGAGGACTATTAGAGAAAGAGGAAATGTAATACACAATAATGGGTGTAAAACTACTTGTCCCTAAAGAAACCCATGTGCCCCAGCACATTTTCTTCACATTGTTAGCAATAATAATAAAAAAAAATAAATCTGAGTAGCCCTATTGTGCTACCAGCTATCTAATTTTCCCAGCTGAGCTTGTTGTACACCACTTTTCCTGCCCTGAGAACACAGCACTGCCAGCTCACCGAGAAGGCCAGAGGCATGTAGTTTCGGCGTCTCACCAGCTTCTTCCGGTCCCGCTCGATCTTCTCTTTCTGAGCCAACTGCTGGTAGTACTCAACCAGTTTGTTAATCTGGAGAGATGAAAGGGAACAGATACTCAGTGAAAGGGGAACAAATGCCAGATCAGCTGCAGTATTTGCTTGTGAACAAGCTGGGGTTCCTGCAACTTGCTTCACACTGTACCAGCTGTATTTTGAAGGATATACGTTAAAGAAGCCCATGTGTCTTAACATGTCTTAAACCCCGCTGCAGGTGACAAACTGACCCTCCTTTGGAAATTATGTCTATCGGAGAGCAGTGTCCAATTCCCACAACTCAACACTTTGAGCTGCCTCACTTTTTGCAGTCAGGCAATTGAGACTTTGTTCACGCATCTGCCATGACTGGGCAAAGTAACATCATAAGGCCAAGGAACAATTTGGATTTGTGGAGCAAACAGCGTCTTTCCCCCACCCCGAGGCTGTTCACGTTTAGTGTACTGGTGACAAGGAAGGGTAGTAAAGGTGTAGTTCTGTTTTCCAGATCCTAGACATACTTTTGATTGGAAAACAGCTTTTCACATACATACGCAGCATACTCATTGGTGTTGCTTGAACAGCATTATTAGATACGGAGTTTTCAACTGAGTTTCTTCTGAAAAGGAGATTTTATACTGCAGTATCCACAGGAGAGCCTTTAAGAGGCCTTCCTTCCATTGAATTCAGTCAAAGTGGAGATTAGGAACTGGAACTGGTATCTGAAGGATTATATAGATGCAGAAAGAGTGATTGAGAGGGCCTGGCACCTCTAACAGCTCTTTCTAGCTGATGCATCTCAGCCTAAGCATGGCCTCCCCCCTCACTCACCCTCTGTGTGTGAGGATTCTCCGGCTCCTGCCAGCCACCACTAGCTGCACAAGAAAGAGAAAAAACAAAGTAGTTGGAGAAGATTTCCAGACTCCACACGGAAATCACATCTAGCACCTATCTATCTCAGTTTTACTCATAAAATATGACACTCCCGATGTCTGCTACACTTACCATCGCAATTCTTCAAGTTTGAGCCTGCACAAACACACTCCTCTGAAAGTTTTCCACAGGGAGGTTTGAGCTGGAAGACCTTCATCAGCATTTACACTGTGTTTTTAAACAACTGCTCTTTGAGAGATACTCGAGACAGGACCTAGAAGTCACTTTAGCAGCAGGTACGCATGTTTACAAGAACACTCTCTTATTACTGGCTGCTCATGTCCCTGCACCTTCAGCTCCGTTTTCAGTCACAACACTGGAAGTCAGACGATCTGCTTGGTCTAATCAGCCCCATTTCTGGAGCCCAACAGATATTTTCTGCATGTCTTAGGCACCAAAAAAAAGATGAAAGCTTTGTTCCAGTGCTGTCATGATAAGAAAAAACAAGTACAAACACTGACTAGCAACTCTGGAATAAGTGAACATAAGTGACAGAAAGTAAATTAGGTGTTTATGCTGTCAGATGCAGCAACTTCAAAGTCTCTGGAGGTACACAAACAAGATCTCAACTGTGGGGAGAACGTACCAACTAAAAAATCCCCTCGTGTGACAGCTTTCTCACCAGTCAGGTAACACGAGCAGGGTAGCAAGTCACACGTTCCACTAACTCATCTCAGCTCTTCAGATGAGACTTCAGCAACAAACCATTTTCCTGTGCATTTCCAACTGTGACTCAAAACCTAGACAGATGTTGCACACATCGAATGGCCAAAAACTAATTACAAAACACATAACTGGCTCCTGCTGTTACTCAGTTTTCTGTCTTTGACTGTCACTTACCGACAGACTTGTCTGCCATGCCAACATCTCGGGAAGTCCAGCGGCAAAATCCACAGGCCAGGTAATAAGCTTTCTTCATGGTAGTCTTGGCCGGGTCATCAGGGAGTGGAGCGGGAATGCTCGTGGCCCGCGTGGAAAGAGTGTGCATGCAGCAGGGGCAGTCAAAGCAGTTAGCACACCTGTAGAGGAAGGGCTGTAAGACAGTGCTCTGACAAGGATCTCAGGCCGTGGAAAGTGCTCTCAGCAAGCAAAAAAGAGATTAAACCAACAGACCTTGTCATCCTGTGCAACAGCATTAGGGAAGAAGGGCAACAGAGCCATCAACAGAAACAGAAGAGGTTTGCAGTCAACATGAGAATGGCAACAGTGAGAAATACTGGGTGATACTAAAAACCACTTTGTATGATGACAGCAGGTAACCAAAACAACTAGAACACGAAGAGCTCATGATACATCATGGAGAGACGCTTATTCCCCAAAACAGGCTAAAAGGCAACAAGAAGCGATGCGAGTTTTTAAGGGAGTTTCAGATACACATGGTCAGATGTTGATTAAGGAAGGAGCCATTTAAAATAACAAGTCTTGATGAAAAAAGCCAAAGCGACCTTACCTGTTCTTTTTCAGCTTGGCTTCAGCCGATGGCATGTTTTCCAGGCAGCTGGGGCAGTAGTGAGAGTCCACCTGATGAACAAGATGGTCACATCACACCTCCTGGCATGCACCTGTCTGGACAGCAGGCTGGCAGCAGCCTGAAACTCTGCCACATCATCTAACAAGGCTCTGTGTCTGGCAATGGACAGGTGAAGTCAGCGAAGGCTTGAGACATTTTTTTGGTATCTGAAATCTTAGCCCAATTCAGTCAAATTTTGATATTTAATAATGTAAGTCAGAAGGTTTCTCAAGTCAGGATAAGATTAAACTACTCTGCTTAGTAAGCAGGAAAAAGACAACTGGGTATTGACCTTTTGAGGTTACCAGAACTTCATCTTTCAGCTTTAACAGCAGGTTTTAATGCACTATTTTCCATTTATGTCTGAATTTATTCTCCCATCATACTTACACTATTCAGAAATGAATATATTTCAGAAAAGGTTTTGCATCTGTCTGCTGTCACAAACTAATTTTGTTAGTTAAAACAACAGGAGCAAGAAGGGAGTCTCCTTCCTGAAGGGAAAACCAAACTTACTGTTAAGCATGAAACACACAATGCCTGTACTCGTCACACCATGAAAAATTTGTGACAGATGTAGCCTGGTGACAAATCTCCTTTCTACTCTTCAGAGGCTTTGACATTTCCAAAGAGATACCTCTTCCACGATCTGGGTTGCACTGTCATTCTTTTAAGGCTTTTCTAATCGACCATAACTTCTTAATTCATCCAGACTTCCACAAAATCAATTTTACCAATTTTGTTATGACGACCTGTGAAGTCACATGAGCAGCCCCAGGACCAAGGCCTGGCCGTGCCCTGCCCTGCACAAAGCAATGCTCCCGACAGGCCCCTGCAGACCAGCAGCCATTGCCCCAGCCCGAGGATATCCTACAGCCCAAGGCTCCAGCCATTCCTGGACAAAGAACAAACCCTTCACAGCAGAAACCCCACTGTGTAATGGTGGAAAAAAGCCTGTCCAGGTGAAAATGAACTTATACCAAACACTACGAACCCTGACTTCATTATCAGAACAAGTACAATGCTCAAGTGGGGGGGTCTGTCACTTTGACGGCTGCAAACGCCACCACATTCAGCAAATGCAGCAAGCCCTGGGGGCCGCCCGAGAGCGACTCC
>NW_010160490.1:0-426 GCF_000695765.1 Mesitornis unicolor | reverse complement strand
CCCCCAATTATTTTTTTAGCCACTGGCCCCAGGCGAATACCTATAAATTTTCTAATTGATACTGGAGCTCAAATAAGTGTTATCAGTGAAAGAACAGCCAAAAGGTTAGGACTGACCCCTACCCCGAAGAAGATAAATGTAACAGTAGTAACTGGAGTCTCTGAAACCAGACCAATTAGTACTGTATGTGTTCAGCTTCCAGGAGAAAACGGAATGACTAAAATAAAGGTGATTGTTGATCCATACAGAAATAATATACTAGGATTTGATGTTCTAGCAAACAAAATTTGGAAACTGTCTGATGGAACGGTGTGGAACTTTGGAGCCCCACCATGTGAGGTTCGGGTACTTGAGAAGGCTATTAAGTCGCCTCCATCCAGAATAATGAACGTTAATCAATCTGCTGCTAAAGAAGGGTTCAGAGAG
>NW_010160489.1:465-750 GCF_000695765.1 Mesitornis unicolor | reverse complement strand
GTGGTGTCTGCGGTGCCGATGCCATTGAGGGGTGGCTGCTCCAGGCTGGAGCTGCCCAGAGTCTCCCTCCACTTGCGCTTGCGGTGCCCACTCGCTCCACCGCCAGGCTCCGTGGTGCGGAGCAGCTTCGGCCTCAGGGGCTCCACCTCGGCCGCCCTGAAGCTGGGGAGGGCAGCGGGGTCAGCTCCAAAGTTTGAGTCCCCCCAGGAAAAATGGGGCACAGGAACCCCCCTGGGGTGACACCACCCAACCCACAGCACAACTCTGGGCAGTGCTGGGACACGC